>NW_024038908.1:0-227500 GCF_016077235.1 Cyprinodon tularosa | reverse complement strand
CCGCGTCGATTAATCACACTGAGGCCTGTGAGAGCTCGTCCATAAATCGCCCTGCCGCTCCTTAAACAGCAGAGTCCCAGGGCACTGTGCCGTCATTTATCAACACTCTCCCCTTCGGATGAGGAGTAAATAAAACTGTGAATATGTAGCAGTTTTTTTCTTTCTCATTTTTGTTACTTGGATGTTGAGCTAAATAAAGTCATGCTTAAACTCTGATCTCCAACCATTGGTTTCTTTGTTTGTTTGTAAGATTTACTTAATTAACTGCACATTGGAATGCTTTATCAGGGTGTAATGCTTTAAAGTAGTTCACCTCTCAGTTCTTTATGTAAGAAAACCTTTAATCCCAAAATAATACAGTCAGTAACACTCTTTGTTTGCTTTCAAGCACATATCAGTTAAGTTTGTTTATACCCCTGATAATTTATTGGGAAAGAAAATATCTATAAATGATTAATTAATAGCCCTTATATCTGTGTGGTACGCCATACTTTAAAAAGTTTCAACAGATTTTTCCCATCGGATACGTTTGCTTCCCTGCTTTGACACTTGAGACTCCCTTGAGATGATGAAATATGCCTTATTCCTGTAAAACAAAACATCATGCCATCTCTGGTGATTTGTGGAATTTGACCATACACAGAAGGTTGCTTTGACAGGCAATGCTTTGGACACCTTGTGAGTCCAATTTTAGGGTTATTCATTTTGTATGACTTGTTTATATAAATTTCATTTAAACTTTTTATTATTTCAAAGGGTGAAAATCAAAACTAAACTTTGACTTCTTCCCTCTGAAAGAGCTGAATCCGATAAAGAGTCCTTAGGTTTCTTTGATATATCAATTTAACAGAACTTTAAGATGTGGAATTTGTCATGCAGAAATTTTAGCTAAATTTTAGCAATACTAAAACAATGATAAAAAAAAAGCTTTTAATTTTACAAGTCTGTTTATCTGAGTTTGAAAAGAAAATTTTACAGAGATACAGATAAGCCGTATGTTGACAGTTCACAAACTCAAAGTTTGGATCTTACAGTGATCAGCCATTGCACTGTATCAAAGTTTTCCTCGAAGCATAATAAAACTGAAAGTGTATGTATTGCTAGTATCAAAAAAGTATTTAATCACTAGTTGTTGTAAATTAGCCGAAACTATTTTCTATAGAATCATTTGGCAGCAATTTGCTCTCATCCATCATTTGGTATTATGCTCAATAATAATTTATTTCACCTGTTTGTATATTAAAAACGATCATATATTATATTTATGTTTTGTGAAATGTTCATATTAATAACTACCTAATTTAGATCATGTCTGATGTCTATATTCAATAATGTTTTTTATCACATAACTAAGGCTCTCCATGGTATTGTATATATATATATATATATATATATATATATATATATATATATATATATATATATGTGCTCTTTTATTAAGGTAAGGATGCATATTGTGTAAGGAAAACAGATCTAAGACTGTTTTTGGTATTTCTGGATATGCAAGTTGCTCACAAAATATGGAAAACAAGTTAAAAAGTCATCACTGCTTCGTCTAGTATTAGTAAGAGTATTATTTATATTTGATGTTAATGCTACCATTGTTAATTGACTGCTCAAGCAAGGTGAGTTGGAAGAAATATTTTTTTAAATGTATGTGTTTTTATAATAAAGCTCTTAAAAATTGTATGGGTAGGTCAAAGCTATGTAACAAATGAGCACCAAATACCAGCTACGAAATTCTACTCTGTAGATCTTTATTTTTTTTTTATTATAGATATGGAAAAGATGAAAAGCATTTTACTTAGTATGTCCTTCCATTATGCTAAAACTGAGAGTTGTACCTAGTAACAGTGAAAAGCGTATATGAGAAACAGCAGCAGCAGAAAGTCCTATCTCTATCATCAGCCTCCCCAGGCCTGTCTTCACACTGGCAATCCAACAAAGCCTGCCTGGAGACAGATGACAGTGCCACAAAGACAACACAGGTGGCTGGCTAAAGACCACCTGGAGCAGGAAAGCCCAGCCGCTCTAAGAACTCTGGGAAAAAACTAAAGATTTGCAACGGGGGATTGGGGAGGAGGTAGCGGTTAGAAAAGAGGCTAAGCTACTGATGCAGAGAAACAAGCAAACCTCAAAATGCAGAAGAAGGTCATGTCAAGTTGAACCATCTCTTCTAATTTTGCATGAGAGTTGCAACTGTTTTGTGTGTCAAGCAGAAGCTTAAAGCTCAGCTCAATTTAATAGTGATTATGATGGTTTTCCCATAGTGCATCAAGGTATTCACTGATAGACCCCACTGCAAATCTGAGATGGGTACATATTTTGCTTGTCATAAAAAAATGGTGATGTGGAGGGATGCTATTTGTTTTCAGATTGATATTTTCACTATCAAATAAAATATTGCTACAATGTTTTGTATTTGTTGTTTTGTCACCTGCATCCTTACATTTTATTCAAATTTGAAGTAAGACTGCAAACCTGACGTGAACTTTAATCAAAGGCAAATTTTAGGTCTAACAAGAAAGGGTCTGTGTCCTTTTTCTCCATTTGCAGACAAAAACTTTTAAACGATTGACCCCTAAACATTTTTCCTACTGTAATTTCATTTCATTTTAAAATACTGAATGTGGTGAATAATAATAATAATAATAATAAAAACAGTGGAAAATCTGCCGCTATTTAACAAATGACAGCAATTTGTTTTTCTTTATACTGATTAATTCAATTCAATTCAGTTTATTTATATAGTGCCAAATTCACAACACATGTCATCTCAAGGCACTTTACAGTTCAACCAGATCATACAGTCAAATTGATACAAAGTTCTCTATCTAAGGAAAACCAGTTGATTGCATCGACTCATTGACTCAAATACAATCCCTCACAATAAGCATGCTTGTACAGTAGCGACAGTGGAGAGGAAAAATTCCCTTTTAACAGGAAGAAACCTCCAGCAGAACCAGGCTCTTAATAATTTGTTTCCTTCAGAATGCTATTTGCAATATGTCTGCTAGGTTAAATGTCTCTTAAATCTCTTCAAATTCTCTTATTATGAATCTTATTAATGATAAGATCAAATATTCTATTATTTTACCCCCCGATCACAGTTCTGTATTGTGCTTTTTTTATTTAAAAAAAGCAATTAAATAAGTCCTGCATATCCAAATTGAGTTTTTTCATTTTCCCCAGGTGATAATCTTTCTTCACTTTGACCTTCCAGTTATAATTTTTTCCTGTTGTCTTTTTGAACCATCTCACATTTTCTGCCCCTCTCTTTTCAGTGTTTGATCCATGATACTCATTCTCTCTAATTTACTTATATTCTTATTTATTTATTGAATTAGGACAATGCATATTAATCAACACATCTGGAGAGCCAATATGCCAGAATTAGCTTTAGAATTAGCTTACCTATCTGCTGTCCTAAGCAGGCACCATAAAACATAACTATTTCATCACATTCTAAACAGTGTACAACAAAGACCAGTTATAATAACAAACAGAATAATTAAATAAACAATAGTATGTATTATACATGAAAACAGGACTGGTTTATTTTATCTACAATATATACAGTAGATTTTCTCTTCTGGTTGGGTGGATAACGAGCCATCCTGTTACATAGTGCCAATTACTGTACAGGAGTGATCTGTTGCTATGACATGTCAATCATCGGTCACCTGTGGAAGAATCAGATTTCAGGTGGGTCTAGAGGTCTCCCGCACCCACCTTTAGCTAACCCACTGTGTAAAGGAGACATTCTTCTATTCCTGTGTTTCCCACAGTTGAAGTTGTGACTCAACAAGTGGTCTTAATATTCCCTTCAACAACTCAAAGCTAACAAAAAGTACATTTATATTGTAACTTAGGGAAAATATGTTTTTCTTGTTAAATGAATTTCAAAGAACATATTGGTTTTAGCCAACCCCTATTTCAATACCAACATTTTACTGGCAGTTATATTTTAGTGTACGTATTTCTTCCATGATTATTTATTATTATAGCCCGAAAAACTACAGTGATTTTGGACTCTATATCTCCTGTTTTGTAAATAATACTTGTGCCAAGCATGGCAACCTTACACAAATTGAAGGAGATTAAAGGAAACAGTAAAACTTCCCAATGCTTTACATGGTGTCACCCAACATTAAAGGTGAACACCTTTTTTTTTTTTTTTTTTTTTACATTGGCCCCTTGATTTTACGTTATTACATAATTTTCTACTCACCCATATTAGTTTTGTGTCATTTGGAGCTGTTCCAGAGATATTCGGTTTTGGCAGGGGTGAGTTCTTTAAAGATTTAATGGGATAACACAGGTAGCAAAAACAGGAATCCAAAAATCCAAATTAAAAATGTTAAACAAAAACAGGTATCCAAAAATCCAGCATAAAAATTAAACGCAAACCAGAACCATGGAGACATTAGGGGAAAACAATGACAAGGAGCCAGGGTGAGACAAAGAAGAGGAAACAGCACTGAGGGACTGCACAGGGAGTGTATTTATGGCTGACTGAACAAAGGCAGGACTAACGAGCGGATAAGGAGCAGGTGTGAGCATAGCTGACAAGGAAGCCAAGGGAAAAGAAAAGACAAGGGGGCAACAGAGGACAAGCAAAGAAAAACCTAAGAAACAAATAAATACAGAACACATCAATAAAGCTAGAAAACAAAGAAAAATATAGATAAATGTGAAACTGAAAACTTAGAGAAAAACCAACAGAACCAAGATCATTACAGTAATATCCAAGTAACGTCTTCCTATGGGCAATGAGTTGAAGGCACAAACTAAACTGTCCATAATTTATTCTTTATGGTACGCCAGCATTCATAACATGTAGGCAAATCACTGTCCCCCAGACATCCACAGTTATATTTTTTATATTATATATAAAAAAGGGAAAATCTCGCAAGATTTTCCAGTCGTGCAAGAATCTTTTGAATCGGGCCGACTCAGCCAATTCATTCAGCCCTTGTGAGATGATCTTTGGCAAATCCTGCTGTTGAAGCAGAGCTACAGGGGTCTACGAGCTTGTTTACCAGAACCTCGAGCACTGCGCATGTATAAAAAAGGTAGTTCGTCTTCCTTCCAGATTGATGAGTCCGACTAGCGTCATCCCTCTTTCTGGAAGTGCCGTGTGAGCAGTTAGATTGCATCAGAGCGGCGGGCCATACTGTGTAAGAACCAACTTTGTGAGCTGTGAAGCTTTAAACCCTGCGGTTTCATTGTACAGTTTCAGCTGTAGCTGAGAAAAACGATTGAAAATATCGTACAGTGTATGCCTGGCTTTATAGCCTGGTACGGCTTATATATGTACATCTCAAGGTTTTCAAAAAATTTAGTGGGCGTGGCATACAGTAAGGAATTCTCTATAGTCCGGAGAATACAGTAAACTTTGTCTGGAGGATGTGCCATAAACAAGTTTCGATCTTATAGACCTGCACTGTTCGTCAAAGAGCAGAAACACTTCTGTATTATGCAGCTATTGTACACCAGAGCTGACTACAGTTTAGGTGGACGTTGGATTAATGATCCCAATGAATCAAAATTTAGATTGCCATTCCGTACTTATAGTTATAGTGAGATGGTCAAACTGAACTGAATTATTATTTACTGATCTGATCGTTGATCAGGGAAATCACCCAAGAGAGCACCTTTAGGATCATCCTTGGACAAGGTCAACTCAGGTCTTACTAGCAGACTGCTGTTCTGTGCTGTGGGAGTTGTGTTAAAAGCTGTGTGGATAAATGACTTCAACCTAAAATTCTTTACTGCAAGTTGGAGAAAGTTAGAGGGAGACAGTCCGCTCAGTTCTTTTTTAACAATTTCCAAAGTTAAGACATTTCAGACCATTTTTCACAGTGACTCCTGCCTACAGGCTATTATTTATAATGATGGATAAGTTCATCAAAGTGAACCGCATGTCTATCACCAGCATCGGTGAAGGTTCACATCATCAAATTTGACCCCTTTCTCCAATTTCCCTGGGTAATACCGTTTAATAATGATATGGTCCGTCACGCTCAATAGTGTGATTACATGCCCTGCTTTCAAGAGGTTTTCTACTCACAAAGATAAATCTATACTCAGAACTCACGTTCATCCACACCTTTGAACTAAGACCCATGCTTTAGTGCCATGACCTCCGATCCATTCCTTCCTTCATGTGTGCTATGCTTTTTACCAGGACAGTGCAATCCCTTGGATCAAATTCTCCTGCACAGTCAGGAAATTGTGATGCCAACATGACAATAAAAACTCAGAGTGGATTGCCGAGTTTAAACCACAAAAACTTTGATACTTTTTTTGTGATTGACCAACTCAAAGCAGTACAACCTTTTTTGACTTCTTTTTTTTAGCATTGTTTCCCCTCTCAGTCAAAAGTTTTGATAATTGTCCAAAAGTGGAACATACAATAACTGAATTTTGGAACAAATCAGAAAAAAAAATTATAGTCAGAGTGACTTTATTAGTTTTACTTTGTTCTCATCAAGACACCTGAGTTTGCTTTGATGAACTCCTATAGCTCAGTTTGGAAAAACAGCTGATACCTCTACATTCAGTCTGTTCCTCTGCTTGGTTTGATGTGTCACACCTGAAGGTGAGTTCAAACATATAAGAGAAACATACTTATTGGTTGATAAAATTGTTTTAATTGTTCAATTGAGTCCTAACAAAACTAAACATATCACAGACCTATTTTATTTTACTACGTAAAAATAAAATATTTTCATGTACCCCTGGCAAATCCCCTTGCAGACCACTAGGGGTATTAGTACCCCAGATTGGGAAACCCCGAAGTAACAAAAGGAGCTATTGCTTTTTGTCAAAAAAACTCAAGGTTTTAATGATCGATTCTTTGTTCCATTTAGGTCTAGGTCTAGAGGCACTGATAATGATTCTAACATTTTCATATGCTTTGATCTTAATCATTCTGTTGCAGCTTTGTTTTTGTGTGTTTAGGGTTGCTTCGATGCAGAAGGGTTAGCTATTGCTTAATTCTGATGTGTTTCTCAGACTGTAACATTTTTTTTTTTCGTATTTAGCCTCTATCTTCCCAACAACTCAACCAGCTTCTAATGTTCCTGCTAAAAAAAAAAAAGCACCCCCATTTCATAATGGAGCCATCACCATGTTTTACCATGTATTTATAAATTAGTCAGTGGCTAAGTAATATAAATCAAACAAAATCAGATGAAAAAAAGAATTGATTTTACAATCATGGTCTGTCTGTGTTGGCCTATCACATCAAATCTATAGAAGTCTGTTGAAGTTGTGTTTCAACGGAACTCTTTAAATCCTTCTTCGTCTTTGCTGTCACCTAACTGCCTTTTTAATATTCCCCTTGGACACCATCTCTCATCCACCTCACAGACCTATTTTTAACCTCTTAATCTCACTTCTTATACAACCCCCCCATCCATATCAGCAGAGCATCCTTGTGCCCAGCCTCTGTATCTGCATGTCTTCCATCTGCGTCCAGGCTGGCCTGGTGTGAGCCCCTCTCCTCCAAAGGCAATGCTTGCCCGTCTGCAAGTCTCAGCAGCAGCTGTCTTGAAAACCAAACAGACACCTTTAATTGGCGCCCCAGACTCAAGGAAACTGGACTAAAATATTTGCATAATTTCACATAGTAGGGAGGAAATTGTTAAAACATGTGAGCCTGTGTCTCTGGTGGCTGTAACCCTAGCCCCCACTCTGCACCGACCCAGGCGGCTCTTGGGTGCCGCCCTGTGCCGACGGTGCCAGGAGGAAATGGAGGAAGTGTGGGGGGGGACGGCTGGGGTGAGGAAAGACAGGAGTGAAAAGGTCAGCTGATCCTATCAGTGGCTCTCATTTTCACATGGCTGAAGGCCATGTAAGAATTCACCACCTTTTATTGGGATTCACCTCGTTTTATTCCTAACATAATGACGTATTTTGTTGAGATGAATATTTTTTAAATATGGACCAAAATTTAGTTTTGTTTGGTTTTGTCTTTTTAACAGAAGCAAAACAGGATTTTTCATGATTTGTCAAATAAGTTAAGATATTGCAGTACTAATGTAATAATGAACTTTTCAAGTCCAGTGTTGTCATGGATTATGAACAGATCTAGAGAATCATTTAGAAATAGCAGTGGATTTTCAGTTCAGAAATAGTTCCTTCAAATGGTGTCACAAGATCAAGAAAGTCTCTATTACTGATCTTAACATGCATTGTTGTGTGACACTATACAGTGAAATTTCAAAAACAACACGTATTTATTTTTATTTATTTTCTTTTGCAGATGTTATAGTATGGTATGTCTGGGTGGTAATTATTTTTGTTGCTTTAGATTGAGGAGTTTCTGTGTTTTATTCTTTACTTGAGTTTGGTTAAACCCTTTCTTTGTATGCATGGGATTTTTCTGCGTAACCTAACCTTCTAACAGTAGAAAATTGTTTATTGTTAGTCCCCTGAAAAATCCGTGTGAGTTTTTTGCTTAGTGTCTCAATGATACTTGGGTTATTAGTATGTGTTTTACAGCTGCTTATTGACAACTGCAGATTGGCAACAGGTCCTTGAGGAAAGAATCAACCCTGATGATAATGGTTTGTATAAAAAACGTATATAAGGAAACGTGTAGAACAATGGATGAATGTGCTATTCAGTCTTAGTATTCTTTATTTTGTCACATGATCCTTTAAATAATTAATTTCTTTTATTTGGATTTTATCAGACACATTAACATATAATTTCTTACTCCAAATAAAACCTTTTTTCTTTATATTGTGAAGATAAAATGTATTTTTTGAACAAAAAATAAAAAAAGCATTTAAAAATTCTGTTTGCAGTTTAAACAGAATATGGAAGAATGTCCTCTGTTTTTTTATACTAGAACTAACTAAAACAGATGTTATTATTAAAAAAAGTATTTTAAAGAAGAAAACGTAGCACACCATCCTCATTGTGAAAAAAAATAGCATTGCCAGCATCATGCTGTAGGGATGATAGGTTGGATGGAGCTATATTTAGAAACGCAATTTTATTTGAAGCTATGTTAGAATGGTCCAGTTAATTTCTATAACTAAATTTAATTGAACAAATATTTAAAAATGTTGATACGTTTGCAAAGCTAATGAAAAGAAAACTACTTTTTTAAGTATTATTAAAACATTTTGAACATCACAAATTAAAAACTAAAGTAAAAATGTAAAACATTTGGTGTACCACACTAAAAAAGAAAGCACAAAAGATTTTAGCCACATTGGGGTGAATCTCAATTAATTGAGAAAAAATATTTCAATGGTTAAAAATGTTTTTTTAGTCAAAATGAAATTAGCAAATGAAAAATCAGATTTTATTTCATGCTAAATTAGCCGAATGCAGTGTACTTTTAAGCAAGCTACTGCATATTACGTCTTAAACAGAGCTTAAAGCCCTCGTCCTCTTAAGACACTGTTGGAAATTATTTGTTCCCTGAAACACATCTTCTGTTTTTTTTGTTTTCTTTTTGTTGTTGCACTTAAGTTCTCCTCGTTAAACACTTGGTTTAAAAATTAACAAAAAGAAATTGAGAAAACACTAAAAAGATCTAAAACAATATTTTCATATAATAAAATCATAACTGCCTTTATGAAAAATCAAGGAACCTCAAACCTTGCATCTCCTTATGTCACATTTGGCCACAACGACTCATCCTGTATATGTGATAATTGGCAACAGCTGCATTTCCATTAACAATCAAATTACACAAATTAAAACTACAGAAAATAAATTTGATAAATGGAAAAACTGCCATTTCAAATACCTCACGTTTTTTAATGGCACGTTTATACACTTCGATGGGTTGGTTTTTCAGTTTATCAAAAATATTGTATTTCACAAAACTGCAATGGAAATACTTTTTTTTTTTTGCATCATACGAGTTACATGATCTTCACCTGGACCGTACTGATCTGTAGATAGACGAAGAAGGCTTGAAGTAGCTGGAGGATGATGGTGCGACATATTTGGATTCATGAGGAGACTCATTTTTACAATTAGTTTGTGGCATTGAGATTGATGAGCATTTGAGCTGTGGCTAAAATATGGATGTATCTCTTGTGTTTACATCCACTGCTACCATGATGTTTTCAAGAGTTAGCGCGTGAACAAACATATTCTCATGCAATTTTGATAGTGTTTTCTTAATGGAAATACCGCAATTGCGATGATTTGTATTTTCGAAATTAGCAGAATATAGACAGAGTTTTTAATGACAGTTTTGCATGCAGTGAAATGCAACTAATGAGTCCTTAACATATCTGTGGAGGAAATTTGGCTCTCAGTGCAGAGATGTTTCAATTTACCACAATGGGTGTTTTCAATAATGACAGCCTGTCCAAGAATATGCTCATGTATTTCAGTTGGATTTAAGTTCATATATTTACAAGGCCACTGCATAGCTGCTCTCGTTTAGTCTTTTACTCCATTTCATTTTTTTATCTTTTGTACTTTGGATCATTCCAAAACACACCAGCATTTCAGCATCACCCAAACCAACATACCTCTGCCTAACCCAGATGTACTTGAGGTTAAAATGACAGGCCCATAAATACCGCCATGGTTTACTGTTGAACAAACATGCGCCTTCAAAATAATAAATAATTGAACTTCATTGATCTCACACTGGAGAAGTTACAGTACCTTTGCATTTAACCCATTCCCTTGGGGAGCAGAGGGTTTCCATCGTGGTGAGGGAGCAATCGGAGGGTAAGGGTCTTGCTCAGAGACCCAGAGGGGCAGTGGGTTTTAAACTTCCAATCTTAGCATTCCAAGCCCTCTGCCCTAACCAATAGCCCTCCTCGACCTAAAAAAGTTAATCTTTTCTTTGTCACCTCACAGAATATTGGACCAAAGTCCTGCGGATCTTAAAGATAAGTATGAGACTGTCCTTTGGGATCTTAGTTAGTCAGCAGTGTTTTGGGACTAGGTTAAGCCTAAAAACGATGAAACCCCCATTTTTGTTGTTGTTCTCATTTCTTTTCTAACCCATTTATGGTTTACCATTTGAAGATAATGGCTTCCTTAAACTTTAAACTCTTAGAAAGGGCTTTACACATTTTGCTTTAATAGTAAGACATTTCAATGAAAAGTTTCTCACCTGTTCTTTAATTTTTTTTTTGGACACGGGAAAGATTTGTTAGCATTTCAGACTCTTAAGTCTACTTTGTGTATTTTGACAATTTCATTTTTAAAGGACATCTCAATTTTACAGGACTTTTCTAGTGGTTTCTGTCATATAAGTTGCCAGGGTTATTAAATAAAACTTTTCAGAAAATGTGACTGATTTATGATTCACAGTTAAGGTTACCTTTTCCCAAAGGACTGATGCACAGCAGTTTCCACTTGATAAATCAAATATTTGTTTGACAACAGTTTTTTAATGTTTTTTTAGTATTTATTCAGTTAACCACATTAAATGTGTCCAACGATTCATCCATCTTCTCCCGCTTATTCTATCAGGGTCACTGTGGGGCCGGTGCCTATCTCCAGCAATCTATGGACGAGAGGCGGGGTACAATCTGGACAGGTCGCCAGTCTGTCGCAGGTTAACACAGACACACACAAAGACATACCATCATCCACACACACTCAAAACTCAGGAAAATTCAGAAAAGTCAATTAACCTAACAGTCATGTTTTTCAGATTGTGTGAGGAAGCCAGAGTACCCGGAGAAAACCCACCCATGCACAGGGAGAACATGCAAAAAAATCCATTCAGAAAGACCCCGGGGCGGGAATTGAACCCAGAACCTTGTTGTTGCGCCACCGTGCAGCCGCATTAAAATGTGTTTGGTCTGAAATTTATCATTGTAATAATTTTTCTTTTATATTTAAAAAGAATTTGTGTCAAAAAAATTTTTTGGTGTCATGACTGTAGTCTAGACAAATTTCATCAGACAAATTAATGACTACAGCATTGAGAGTACAGATTGTGAGACCAAAGCAGCTTTTTCTGAAATATTTTTTTCATTTTGATTGGCATAACTTTGTTGCACAAGGTTTTTCAACCCATTTCAGAACATGCAAGGGTCCCTTTTAGGGGGGCTGCACTCCGGGAGCGGAGTTCACTAAATGAAAGACCCTCAGAACTTGGTCATTTTAATGAGAAACCTTGAAACTAAACTTGCCCATCATCATTAAAAGTGATAATGGCATTATAATGCCTGGTGGTAAGGAGATTGTCACACACATTAAAGTCTTTAAATATGTATTGTATAAAGCAAGATGTTTTATTGCTGTTCTTCTTGTTACTCTTCTAATATTCACATATGACATATACTAAATCCAGCATATTAGCATTAAGCAGCTTTCCTAGACCCTATCCTCCTCCGTCCTGGTTCCCACACAGTCAGACAAGCGGGTGGGCGTTCAACAGTTCCAGCTGAGACAAACCCGGGGTAATTAAACTAGTCTGTGACATGTGGAAAAGACATAGAGATTTAAATGCCCTCACTGGAGATAACTTGAGTGCAACGCAGCTACACCACATGGGAGCCCCCCGTTTACTGGAGATGCCAGCTGCACAGACAGTATGGCGAGCTTTGTCACCTTGTAAACCGACCAAGAAGGGGCTGCGGTGTAATAGGAAGTCCACAAACGGGTCTTTTTTTTTTTGTTGCACACCAGAGGCGCACAGAGGGGAGAGGGGAACGTGGGGTCTGTAGTTGCAGGGGGCTTAATAAAAACACGGAGGAGGACGGTGCTCGACGCATGAAGTAGCTCAAACAAGCATCAGGTGTCTCTGGGATTTCAAAGGAAATTTCATGCTAGAAATCTATAATTTATGATCCTTGGCTGAGAGAGACTGTGAAATTCAAGCTTATGATTGTTGACATTAGATATTATTTAGTTTTCTTTTTTCATAATATGGAGCCATCAGAGTCCGCATTTTTCAGAGAGGAAGATTTAGCCGATGAAGTAATTGTTATACAGTAATAACAACTATGAGTTACTGAGATGTGATTAGATCTAATCAAGTGCAGATAAAGTGAGTAAATGAATCATTAAACATCCGGCCCTTATGAGTACAAAATAATTATTAGATGATTAAAGTGATTACACGCCCACATGAGTTGGAGGCCTGTCTTCATTATCATACAGATTAATCAACACTACCAGCTGACACAGCTGGCTGCTGTTGAAAAGATGCATAATGAGGTCACAAAAAAGCACATGCTGGTAAAATTGGATGTTATTAAGTGCTTCCCAAAAGTATTCATACCCATTAAAGTTTTCCATACTTTACTGTGTTGGGAACAAAAGCTTCTATGCATTTTATTATTGTTGTATGCATTTTAACATATTGTTTGCTATTGAAAATCTCAAACAGCAAATGAAAGAGTTTGTTGCAGATAAAACTGTCATACATTTGTTTTGTCCGTGATCAAATCTGGTTGTAGGATTTAGCTTTTTCCTGGGTTTGCTGCGGTAAATATATTTCAGGCTTGTCAGGTCCCAGCTCCTCTACATGGATTTTTTGTCCACCTTCTTCCTTCTCACGAAAGGGTAACTCAGTAAAGATTTCACTGGATTGTGTGAAAGCTTCTCTTTAATTTCAACTTTCGTCATCGCTACAATCTCTACCTCACTGTCTGACTGACTACTAGCTATCACCTATATGTCATTGTCTTGGTTCTGTTGTGCTTTACTTTGCTCCTTGTTTTCTGACTTTATTGGTTTAATTCCTATTTTGCTATATTTTCTAGATTTATGTTAGTTCTCAGGTTTTTCTGTTGTTTTCCTCTGTTGCCCTCTCGTGTGTGTTCCTTTCCCCTTGGCTTCCTCGTTGTCTCCACTCACACCTGCTCCTTATCTGCTCGTTAACCCTGCCTTTGTCTCAGTCAGCTACATATACTCTCCTTCTGCAGTCACTCCTTGTTGGTTCCTTGTCGTTGCTGGCTTCTCATGTTGTTGTCTTTATACCTCGTCTCTCCCTGGCTCCTCGTGTTTGGTTTCCCCTGATTTTTCCATTGTTCTCTTTTGCTTTACATTTTTAGTTGGATTTTGTATTCCTGCCTTTGTTAAACTGTTTCCTTTGATTAAATCTACAAGAAATCACCTCAGCCTCTCTGCCTCTGCATATGGGTCCTCAACCTCAACCAAACCCTGACACTATATCACTGTAGCAGGGGTGAAAATTCCAGGAGCCCCAAATCCATTAATTTTGCCGATGCCGATTGACCAACTTTTTATTAATTTTTCCCTTATACAATTGGTTGTTTCGCTAGACTTCCGGGGAGCGCTTTGAATTAGCGCCCAAGAAGAGAAATTATACGTTGTCTCGGTGGAAATGCACTGCCAGTTGGTGAAAGTGTTGTTTTAATAATTCTATTACATGTAGCCACATACTATTAAGTTAATCTGACATTGATAATACTTTAAAATCTATATAGGCTATATTATTTATGACTGTTCCTCTCTACATCTAGGGAGAGGGCAGCGCCAGAGCGCCCCTTATGGGCCAGCCACCACTGCTCTATAAAGTCCCTGATAACACTTCAAATAACACGGGTTCTTTATAAAAAAAAAAAAAAGACTTTTCCCTCTGAGTTGTAAAAAATGAAAAGAATGAGGTTCAATATGTGGAGATATGAATGAACCATTATCAGTAAGTAGCCCTTGCTTCAGTGAAATGGTGAGCTAACAAGGTTGTTAGCACTCAACAGAGTAGCAAAGCTGAAACCTAACAGCCTGTACAGGGCTGCCAACTTTTCACCAAACCTTGGGATGAAATTTTGAAATAGTTTAGACCCCTGTCAGGGTTAGATGAGGAAAGGTGTACAGTAGCTAGAGGTTTTCAAAGGATTTAACTGAAACAAAGCGGCAAAATGTGGAATTTTTATACCACAGTAAAATGATCTCTAGTTATGTGGAGCATTTTATATATTATATAAACAATATACATAGTTTTCTACATTCTGGTGATTTTGAGATTTGAGCTAAGGCCGAATGGGCCCACTAAAATACTTGTATCTTAAATATACTTTAGATTAAGAATTTCATGACTTTGCTCATTAATTATTCTCTGCAGTTTAAGTAAATTAAACAATGGGGAACTGATAAGCTATTACTGGATTACTGGCACTAATACAGGAACCAGTGCAATCGAAATCCATGCAAGCTTAACTGTGTATGAATATTTGCTAATAGGCTAAGGGATAAAAAGCTTAATTCATTATGTTATTAGTTTTTCTTACAATTGACAAAACGGCTAAACAATTCAGACCTTCTAGGAGGCTATTGATTTTATAAAAATTCACCATGACAGGAGACAGCACTTCTCTAGATGTTTCAGTTTGGAGGGTGTGATCGAAATTAAGTTTTTAAACATATTCAATGGACCGAAATAAAGATAAATGAATAATATAAGTAAAAATAAAAAAAAGAATCCAGGATAAATGAATTGTTCTGTACATCCTCTCTGAATGTGGTTGGTCTTTTCTTGGGTGGCTGATCTTTTGAAAAATAAAATGCAATTGTTGTTTTACTTTTGTTGACCTCCTATGGGTTTGAGAGGCAAACCTGAAAGCTTTAAGAATTTAAATATTTGTGTTGGTTTAATTGCTCCTAAATTCCAATGGGAGATTATTAAACTAAAATGAGCAATAATTATTTAACTTGTGAGCAAAACATGGACTAAAACTGGGACTAAAAAAAGCACCAGGTAAAGAGAAAACAAACAATTGGATGTGATCCTACAATGTGTCTCCACATTAATAATTTAAGATACCTGATGCATTTTTTATTCATATTTACTCAAGTACTAGATTGCTTAAAATCTTCAATAAATTACAAAGAGCAATCCTAGTGCAGATGAGATAAGATAAAAATTAAAATTACTCACCTCATAACAACTGTCTTTTTTGTATAACTAGCACAGTGAATAGGTGGGAATATGGACTGGATATGAACCTGGTATGTGTTAGCACTAAGGTTGTATTAAAAACGCGGACTGGATTTTGATCACCATGGTATTTTGATACATAAGTAAGTGGAACAGAGTTTAGTTTTAATGTCTGTCATTTTTAGTGTGAGAAATAGGCAATATGGAGTGTGTGAAGACGCTGAGATGAGTGAGTCTCACTCCCAATGGTTGAGAGTTAACAGCACTGCCTATAATAAACAGCAGTGGCACCTCTAAAAGAGAACAACCAGAAAAAAAAAGCATAAAAGACACAACATTAGCATAATCTCTGTAGCTTTGTCCACGGAAGATGATTCAGTTCAAACGGTAATCGCAGAACACCAGGATCCTTTGCTCTTCTGGCCATAGAGTCGTCTTCTCCAACAGGTCTTGGCTCAAAAAATGTCCTTCTCTTCATTTCCAAGAACTACAACCAGTCAGTGAAATAATAGCAAAACATGGTTTATAAAATAAATTTTTAACATGTACCCATGTTTCACCTGGTTACAAAAGTAAAAACTTTACTGAACTGAATTATGAGTTTATTCCAGGAGTGCCCTATAAATACTAAGCTTCATTTATCCTCTTATCAACTCTGAAAAACTTTATCCCCACAACATGCAGGGAATGTTGTGCTCTGGGGATGTGACTTATTTGTTAAGATTCCAGTATGTGTGGGTTGTTTTTTGTTTTCTTTTGTTCTCCCTTTCCACCACTAGATGGTGCCCTCTCCTCGTTTAGGCCTCCTCTCACACCTGCGACTCGTTGGGTCATCACCAGAGGAGTATTTGAGCAGTGGGCTGTCACTACCTCGACGCCAGAGTGTTAGCCAGTATTGGGAAGCCTTCCTGATCCCCTGGATAGGCCTGGACTTTCTACCCCCCCCTGGAACGAATTATTTGAGTCACACTAAGCACGAGTCCACTTCAGCATTATCATAAAAAAAGTGTTGCTATAGTCTCTTCTTCCCAAATCTGCTTGTTCCAAAAGTCGGATTTAAGACTTTCTAATGAATTTGCGCACTTCTTTACTAAGAAAATCGAAAGAATTTAAGGAGCACAGTGTACACCCATATCAAATCCAGTACCGAATCTGTCTCCAGTTAGAATTAATCCGACTTTCCAATTCTTCCAAAAAGAAATCACACACCATAACCACTAACCACTTCTTTAGGCTCTATCAATGTTGTAAAAAAAAAACTTGGCCTGCCATAGCATCTTATTCTACTTCATTAGTAAACACATCCCTTTTGTCAGTTGTTTTCCTTAAGGCCTTAAAAACAGCAATAATCAAACCATGTTTGAAAAAAATTTTTTGAATAAGCTGCTATGGCAGAAGCTCATCTCAAACCTCAAAACTCGACGTCTTTGAATTGGGCTTCTGTGCTCACCACATTACGAAATGTCCTTATTATTAATTCAGACTTCATAAAAATGACAGTACAGGTATTATTAGACTTCAGGAAAAGCTTTTGACACTGTTGATCTCCATTCCACCTTTAAATCCTAAAAGAAAGAAACACTACATACTGTGTTTCTTGGTTTTAATAATGTTGTTTTGTTCACCCACTATTGCTGTCTAACAAACTTTTAAGAACTTTTCTAAATAGCACCATTTTTAATGAGATTTACTTTTTGTAGGGGTCTGGCAACTTCGAATGGTTTTTGGTCTGACTGGATTTTATCCAAAGGAGATAAAGGTTGATTGTAAATAAACGTTCATGCCACGTTTTCCAGAAATTATTTGTTTAAATGCAAACATCCCATGGAATTCAAAACCAAACTATCAATACTTTTATCGATAGTTTTGATCAGGCATCATTATCAATGTGGGTTTTACAGGACAAAATGCATCTTGAATCTCTTGCAGCTTCATGAAAAAATTATTATTGGACCATTTTTATTACATCCTCTTGACTGTTGTTGGTTCAGGAAGTGGAAAAAACATGGTTGATGAAAACTGTCATAAAATTGACTCAGAGGACAGGAGCAGGTGTGTGTCTGTCAAAGCATCTGTGATGTAGTGATGGGGGGGCGTGGAGACTGTCTCCTTTCTTAAGCAAAACAGAAGAATGAAACAAAACTACATTGTATATCTTGCAATGCAAGTGTTTGTTTGTGTTTACACACCACAGCAGAACAAAAACTGACTTCTCTGCCATGCATGGACTTGAGAACCCTCTATGCATGTTGGGCTCCTGGGAGGGAGGGTAGGGTGATGGGGCTCTTTGGCTGTCCTTGAAGCTGCCCGTTTGTCTCTTTCCACACCGCTGACTAGCCAAACACCAGGATCCGCCACTTCTCCCACGGGTCAGGTCCCTCTCAACCCCCAGCAAGCTTTGATCTGACACACAGAGAGGAAGGGGGTCTGAGAAGCCTTTGGGAACTCAACGCTTTGTGTATGTGTGTGATGGGTTGACTTGGAAGGCTGAAAGCCAGAGGGGATGGTTGGATTCAGGTGAGGTCAAAGGCCGTTGTCCGTCTTCACTGTCCTCCACAGGTTGGAGAAAGGTTGATCCAAGCACACATACAGAAGCATTCAAAACTGGAGGAATTCAAAAGGATGTTATTATTATTATTTTTTTTTATATCACTTCCAATTTTAATCAATATCCTGTGACTGATTTATGACAAGATTGTTATTAAAATTCATTTCTGAAATTATCTTATGTTGTGATCAGACTCAAAAGGCTCAAAAATCTCTACAATTGCATTTATTAAATGTGTTACTCAAACACATTTATCAGGGATACCTATAAATATTTTTTATGTATTTTCATTGTTAAAGACAAAGCATCCAAGCGAAATTTTCCTGGTTGTTTAAATTTATTTTTTGACTCTATTACAGAGATATTACTACTGCAAATTCTATACTGGACCTCCTTCCTGTAACCTGCAACAGAATGTAACACAGAAAAAACAAGACACAAACTGTTTTATCTGCTGTTTTTTTTACAATAATTAATAGCTTTTGAAATCACAAAATCCATTTAAAGATCAAAAGTAAACATTTTAATAAGCAGATTATTTTCAAACTATATAGGTGTTTTCATTAATTTGGTCAGAAATATTAATTAACATATTTAAGTGTTTTAAGACCTTAAACACCTGTTTCAACCTTAAATGTGAACAAATCTGTAGCTGCACTGACTTAGGAGCAAATATAGAATCATGAATATTTGAATTCTATAAAAAAGTATGGTCTTCGGTGCTTTCTGAAAAAAAAAAACTTTTGAATATTATTAAATCTTAAACTCTAACAAAGGTTTTTTAATCAACCAGTATTAGTTACAATTTAAAAAAGTGCTTTTTGTTTGAGGACTAAATCCTTCCTAAAATGTAACCACTTCTGGTAAAACAAAAACATAAAAATGTAAAACGATTTTTAAGGTCACTGTAATCTTTGAACTTTAGGATAGAATCAAAGTTTAATTTCATTTTAGCTTGGAGGCTAAACCAGATTACAGATTATTCAAAAAAAGGGGGCCCAGTTACAGTTATAAATATTAGCTGTATTACTGTATGTTTTGGGTGACTTGCCTATTGTTCAACCTCAGATTCTATTTCATAAATGTACTATTATGGAAAATCCACAGTCCCTTAGAAGATATATATATATATATATATATATATATATATATATATATATATATATATATATATATATATATATATATATATATATATATATATATATATATTTTTTTTTTTTTTTTTTTTTTTTTTTTTTTAAATACTTTAATTCAACAAGATTTTTGTTTTCCTTTAAAAAACTGGGACAGGCATCTCTTGGATTAACATGAAACAATATTGCACATTCAGAAAATGTTTTTTTTTTTTTATCAGTTTTTACTTACATTATTTAACAAAAAGACAAGTCACAAATATAGTTGAACTGGTATTAAAGAAACATGTCTAACAATCCCATTTTGCATTACATAACGTTTTTATACATGTTGCCATTTCAAATTAAATATCCCAATCTGGATTATACTGGGCATAACTGTATGGTGTGGTAAGATTCTTGATGGAGAAATACATTTTTTAAGTAGTGCATATTATATACCAAAGGTTTGTACTTTTGATAAATTGGATACCGAATTGACAAGTTTGAGTTTATATAAACAGAATAGTTTAAAATTTGAGTGTTTAACTTCATGAGTAATTTTGATTAGAGTTGTCTTAAAAAGTCTGTTATCATTTAACAAGTTTTTTTTAAGTATGTTAAACTCCAACAGCTCTTCTTGTAGCTTCTCACATTGACTTAATTCTGCTTGCATATATTTCTATTGAAATCTACACAAAAAATGTATGCAATCATTTCTTATCAGTGCAGATCAGATTATATAAAGATTCTCTATTTTTATACATAGGTTATATAGGTTTCTATATTAAAATGAATCAAGAACAGTAATGTAAATGATTGTGTGGTGTTGATAGAATGACTGTTGTTTCTAAACAAAGTGTGCTGTTCATTAAAAGGGACAAAATCCTCTTAAATGAGATTATAGCAACTAGTATATAGGTGTGGGGTTGTTTTCTTTTTTGTTCAATAGCCAGGCTGTGCACCTGTGCACACCATAGTAGCGTGTCTGCGTGACGAGCATCTAGTCCTTCACATGTGCCCTTCATCTCTCTGTCTTTTCCCTACGGGCAACCTCTCTGACCACCACACAGCTATCAGTCCTCCACTCACTCCTGCCACAGGACAGCCCCCTTTTGAAGGCTGAGTAATTAACGTGCCATCTG
This sequence comes from Cyprinodon tularosa, assembly GCF_016077235.1. Lineage (NCBI taxonomy): Eukaryota > Metazoa > Chordata > Actinopteri > Cyprinodontiformes > Cyprinodontidae > Cyprinodon > Cyprinodon tularosa. The sequence goes on along the minus strand of NW_024038908.1, from coordinate 206,836 downwards.
ATACACCATCCAGCCATGGAGGCTCTCTCTGGGATGGGGTGGCGGTGGGGGTGGCATGCATACGTGCACACCCACATTTGCTTTGAGACACGTCCATCTCATGCACACACACACACACATTGGTGTCTACTGAGACACTCTCCCAGACTTACACGCACAGGTAATCCATCACGCAGTGTTAACTGGCCAAGTGTCGCTGTCAGAGGTTTGTTATGTATGATAGTGACCCGAAGGTTCGCCCAAAGAGACCATCATGGGCTGTAATGGTAATCCCCACTCTGCCAAGCTGACTCTGGTTGCGTCATAAAATTAATTTGTGAATTTTGATGTTTAAGTGCAGACTTCCAACTAGTTATTGGGCTGCATTTATTTAAAGAATTAGGGTTAAAAGCCATTTTATTTCTCCAGAATCCTTGTTTTTTTTTTTAAAGGTGATTCCGATTGACGCAAAATCAAATGTCAACTAGGCTTATTGTTTTTGCATTGCTATTCACAAATACATTTACAGAAGTCATACTAACGCAAAGCTGAATACTAATTTAAGAGTAAAAAGAAACTAATGAAGACTCTACTAAAATACCCATTCTGCTCACTCCTATAAAAACAAGAAAACAAATTTTCAATAAACTAGTAATCTCTTTTACAAAAAAGCATTTTTATTCTTTTGCACCAGTGCAAACAAAGGCTGTTTTAGTAGTTATAAACTAAGTAAAGATCTTGATCATTTTCTGTTTCTTTTGCCATACTGAAATTTTTTAAGATGTCACGTTCGGCATGATAAGCGTGAAATCCCTTTGATTTTGGGTTGTGGTCAAAGAAAGTTCAGGCCTCTTAGAGAAAAAGGTTGGATTTGGGATTTGGTTGCTTTCGTGGTGGCAGCCCAAGAGCCCTGACTGAATATTTTCTCTGCAAGGTTAAAGGTGATGCTTGGATGTCAAAATAAGACAGATGACGTAAAAAGATATCCTTCCTGACATTAATTTGGACTCATGCAAACATTAGGAACTCGTACATGGTTTCAATAAAGTCAAAGATTCTAGTGAGATTAAAAAAAAATTATAGAAAAGAATAACGTGACAAAAAAACAAAATTGGCAAAAAGTTACGTTTTCAATGTGGACACATTTGCCACAGGCAACTTCCCCACTAATAGAGACAGGGGTCACAAGAGAATGAGTAAAAGAATGTGGAAAAAGTCTAATCCGTATTTTGCAGGTGTGTTACACTGTTATTGCCCCAGCAGAGCTGATGACAAAGGAACGGGCCCCACGTACTCTATTGTGGCCTGGAGAACAATGTGGAGGCTGTGAATGGCTAATCCCTCCGGACTGCTGACAGGTCGGGCCTTAGAGCTACCAGGGGACTCATTTCTCCATCGGGCCTAGCTGCTGTCTGACGGGGATGGGAAACCCCGCGCTGCTCACTGAGCTTCGCCCAAAGCAGATACTGGGAGCCATTGTTAGGGAAAATATCATCTTCATTGTCACCCTGTGGTTGTCTTTGTAATATCAGAAGATGAACTTGGGGAGAATTCAGCACCGGAGGGCGAGCGGAACTGGGATGGGAGCAGCTCTGTGTGAAAGTTATTCAGACAGGTTAAGAGGGGTTCTGCTGAAAATGCTTGTTTCAAAAAAAAATTTCCTGACCTCATTAAGATTAGAAACAAATAACCAATGAGACAATCAGTTAACTATTTTGTTTAAATACCTAGCCATCTTCAAACTTGCATTTTCTAAATGGATGCATGACTAGACACAGAGGGATTTGACAGGATATGAGGATCTTTTTGAGTTATGAAAGGCATCTTAAATGCTATGTAATTGACTCTTTTAGCATCTCAGTTTCATATATATCCAGGTAATATGTTCTTGGAGGATAAAGCTAAAAGCTAAACCAACTTCTTCTTTGATACAAGCATTTTTGTAAACATTTGAACTACTTATAAATTGTTTTTCTGTTTTTATTTAGATGGGAAATTAGGGCTGAAGAATGTGTGCATCCAAAGATTTTTTATGGGTGAAACAAATACTGAGGTCAGACGTACTAAAACGTTTTAAGTTCTCTGATGCTCTTTGTTAGGATATTATATGTTTCACATCGCAAATGTTGGTCAGTTTTAAGCATGTTTTCGTCCTAAAAAACACAACTAACTGTGAACATATAAAATCTAACTAAGTTAAAGTAATTTGGAAGTTTAGTGATTCTAGGTGGTATTTAAAAAAATGAGCAATCCAACAAATATTAAAGGATTTAGTTTGTTAAACTATAATTAGACTTCATCATTTTTTATCTGTACAATAATTTATCAAACACCAAGTGTTTAAAGAATAGGCTACCCTCAAATTTTAAACGGACAAAACACATTTATTTATTTATTTTGTTAATTTACAATCTTTGTATGTAATGTATTGCAGAAACTAAATGTATTCGCTCAACATTAAAGCTCATTCTGACTTCTTTTTAGAGAGTATCATAATTAAATTATTTTAGATAACAGAAGAAAGAAAAAATCTTTATTATACAAAAACAGCCTTTCTAATTTATGTAGTTTTGTTCAGATTTTGCTCAAACTTTTTAACTAGTTTATAAAGAAGCATAAGAATAATTTTTTTAGACAGTTGCTATGACCAGAATTGATTTCTCCGTATTGTATTCATTATTATCACTAGTTGTGCACAGCCTCCAACCTCCATTCAACATGTGTAGACCCATCTACTGAGTATCTTAAAATTGATATGCAGAAAACATAAATTAAAGCTTCTTAAAATAATTTTAAATTCACCCTTCCAGTTTGATCCCTGCTTCTCTCGGCCAAGTAATCCTGATTTATAATCCTGATTTATAGTAAATGAATAGGCCAGAAGAGTTATCTACTGCAGCTAAGATATTAACCACAGTCTATTAGCATAACTTAATATTAACTATTTTGAGCTTTTAAAGTGAAAGTAAGTAAGCAACCAAAAGGAGCCCAGTGAAAGAACCAAGTGGTTTAAATTTCATTTTTAGGAGAGTCTGAAAGGTTAGGAGAAAATAATGTGCTGTAGCCACCGCCCAGTTCTTGTAAACAAGGCCTGGATTGTCTTGATGACACCCTAAGAGCAAACACAAATATCTATTTCCTCTTGGCTCTTATTGGCAGTAAAGCAGGAACCAGGACTCCACCCAAGCAGCTCAGGACTGATATTCTGTTCTCTGTCCTCTCGCCAAGTACTGAGACAATAGTAGACAAGGCAGAGGAATGCCCTGAGGCTGATGTGGACGCTGTTTTGTCAAGCTCTCCTGTCTTTTTATCGTTCCACCTTAAGACATCCCCGTTCCAGTCTTTCCCTGATCTATTTTTTCTGTTTTCTTGTCATAGGACTCAGCTCATTGTCACAAAGAGCACCAGTACCCTCCTGAGAGGGAGACCATCAGTCACCCTCTGCAACCCAATCATCTGTTCAACAGAGAAGAGCTCCTTCTCCACGAGAAAACAATTAGTGTGCACTAGACCTTTCCCTTTTACCCAGATAGTTAACTGTATGTGTTCTTTTTTCCATCAGATATTCTGTGTAAAACTTAACAATTAATTACGTTTAAAAGTTGGAGATAGTTTAGTTTGGATAAAACAAAAAAATCACAAAAAAATCTGAAAGCATAACAAGTAATGTCTTATACAAACATATCATCCAAAGCATTGCACAGTTTATTACACTCATCCCACTGAGATTAATTATCTTAGATCATCGATGATATTATTGTCAGTCTGCAAAAAAATGTAAAATATCTGTTGGACCGCATCCAGACCTTAAAATATTTTGGTGCATTACCTAAAGCAGTATTTATAAATGCACCATTCTTAGGTCCATCTAAATGAGTTTATTCCAGCCAGGGTTCTACTCAGATTCAACTGCAACTGTCTTTATTTGTCTGGGTCCTGATTTCATTTCCATGAACATCTTTGGTGTTTGTAAACTTGAAAAATAAAGAGAGATAAACCAAAATAAAAAAATAATGCAGGGCAACATATTTTAAAATAGCAATGAGATTTCAGTCTTAGAAGATGAGATAAGGGTAGCGATTAAAAGCCCCTATCTGGAAAAGGAATAATTAGTGAAAGTAAGAAATTTGTCAATGGAACAAATATAGCTGCAAATTATGAGGTTTAAATATTTCTGTTCATATTAGTCCTCTAGAATGAGCTGATATGAAAAGAACATGCAAAAGTGGTTTAGGATAGCTCAGAGCACTCAGGCTGAATTCCTGCAAGTTTTAGGCCTAAACTTTGTGTGCTTTGGGTGTAGCTACAAAGGCAGCCTCTCTGAACCCATGATGTTGACTTTGGATACAACTTACCTTCCTGTTCATGGAAATTGCCTTTTAAATGAAAAATGTTCCTGATTTATTAAAACAGCTGGACTCTGCTAAATCTATATGACCACTGATTTTTTTTCTTCAATAAATGCAGTCTGTCTAAATTAATTTGAAAACATTAAAAATAAGATAATATTATTTTTATTATTATTATTTACTTTGAAATATTTTTAAAAGAAGGTAACTTTGTTTGAGGCTACCAAACTTCAAGCAGATAGGTCTGGACATCCTTTCCACTTTTACATCAATTGATTAATACTGACCTCTGCTGGACAAGAAAATAATAGCAGCCACAAATCTGATAATGATTACCAGAATACACTACTATAGTTATTATAGTACAAGAATCATAAATAAATTAATCATCAAAATTCAAAATAATTGTATAATGGTAATGGTGGTAATGGTTTCTTTTCCCACCTTAAAGTGTTCCTAATCGGAGGCCATCAGCTGAAACACCTAAAAGCAGATCTGAAAGCACTAACCTTATTTATTCTGTAATAAAGTCCAAATAAACATTTTAACCATGCATCTTGTAATGACTGCACTATCAGTGATATTACTGGACAAAGTACAGTTATATCATCCCGAGAGTTGCCTTTAAACGTAGCCTGCTTTTGTTAGAACTGTGGGATTCAAAGCTGCCATTGCTTTGAATCCCACAGAGGTCTTTATGCTCTGAAACTTTGTTAACTCTGGCTTCCTTCCATAAAGTATAGTTTGCTGCATTATTTTTTTCCTGTGTGCCTTCTATGATGAGCTGCTGACCTGTCCAGGTTACACCCTGGTTCTCGCCCAATGTCTGGTGGCTACTCATTCATGGGACCCAGCAAGGGTAGGCATTTAAGGATGGATGGACAATTGCAATACATACAGCATTCTAAACACCTACCATATTCACATTTATTGGGACGCCTGGCTGCAGAGCTAAAACTAATAGTGCTTTGAAGAACTAATTTAAATTTATAGTGGAGGATGTTCTGTTTCTTGGTGGATCATCAAAAAAGGTGGTCCTCCTAACTGTCAATCATTCTGATGATATGTTTACATAAGGCCATCCTACGTGCTTATCCCCATATTCACTTACCGGTGGTGAGTCTGACATGGTGGAAACAGCAACTTTTAAAACAGAGCGTGCACCAGGAGAAATGGGCTTGTGCATGCTCTCGCACACGTTTAATAGGGTTGTGCATGTGCTTTTTTTTTAGTGGAGAGGGCAGATTTTTTCATAAATCCTGCACTATACTGTTAAATATTTGTAACCAAAAACATTTTCCAAACATGGTTAACCATATTATCTAGTTTAATGTGTTAAAAAAGAACATTTAATATTAATCTATGTGTGTTTGGTTTATAACACTGGTGCCTTTTTCCAAGTCCCTCTAAAGAATATGAAAGGAAATCAGTACACGATTAAATTATCACAAGGCTTGTAAAGAATATATCAGTTGATCAATTAAAGGGTGAGTGCTTTGTCCCACTACATGAAGTGAACTGTAAAATAAATTGAATTCAAAAATAGTTTATTAATCTCAAAGGAAAATAAAATGTGGTAGTAACTTTTGGGCAGTTTTTTTATCCGGATGTTTTAGCTGTCAATAGCTGTAGGTTAAAGTAGGATCCTTTAAAAAATCTAACTGTTCTTTCCAATGGGTCATGATGTCACCAATATAAGAAAAACTCCCTCATGTTGAAGACATCCTTCTTTAGATAGGAAATGGGGACTGTGGTGTTGTCCTGTTAAAGGACAGCTATGCATTTGATATGCACTATTGAGGGAGAGATTTTAAAAGCATTTTGTAATTGCAGTTTATAGATTGAATTATTAAATACGAATTGTAAATTAGGTATTCATCCATTATTAAAAACTACAATTTAATCATGTATTTTCTATCCCTATTTATAAATGTATTTTTTAAAACCATAATTCATAAATCTGATTATAAACACCTTTCTATAACAAACATTTAAAATGAGCATTCTATTTTACATTTCAATTTTCTTCCAATTTCCTCGCATTTTCAAATCCCTTCAGAAGCTACATAACCTTTTGACTCTCTTTTTTTGTAATTCTGTCATCCTTTGCACATTAAAAACCACGTTAAACCAATCACGGTTGCTCCTGGGATGTACCAGGTCTCTCACTGGATATACAACCACACTTGGATCGCAACATGAAGAGGTACTGTGCACTGGCCAAAATTGTTCCTGGTGCATATGTCATTTTTTAAATAGTTTTCCCACTGCATTTTGGATGTGAACTATTTGGTGTTTATTTATCAAAAATTGTCAATAAAGCTCACGCATGGGAGAAAAGCAGCAAGCAACATCTGGAGCGGCTCAATAGATAACAACCATTTTGGCTAACCATATCGATAGTGCACGTGCAGATGATGCAAGTGCTTTAAGGAGACTTCTGCAGATCAGGGAGAACTCTGAAACATCCATCCAACACTGTGTTTCTCTTATAATTCAATGAGATCAAACTGCTACTTTGCCAAATCAGAGATGCCCTTGAGTTTCCACTCTTTCCAGAAGTATAAAGTAATCAGGTGAAGCAGCAAATTACTACCTCCTATGGTTATTCAGGTGTACTCAGGGACCAAAAGGTTGATGCTAAAGCTAAATTAGGATTGAAAAGTAAAAAGAAAATGCAACAGACAAAACGGTTTGAAAATGCAAGCTGAAAAAGTGGGAATAATAGAGTTACCTCTTTAAATGTTGATAAGGCTCCAGGCAGGATTCATTCATTGTTCTGTTCTTAAAAGTGAAATGAAAAATTTGGCCTTATTTTTTCTTTTTAACACTTCTCTTACTGACTGAGTCTAATAATTGTTAGGCTTGATTTATCATTATTAAAGACCTTCATTTTGGTTGGAAATCTGCATGTGTCATGTGTAAATAATAATCTGGAACACTGCACCTGCAGCTGAAGATTCCTTTTGTGGAGCTGTGGAGATTCTCAGCCATCCAGGTAAGTCATTCCAAAAAAGTAAAAAAAAAAAAAAAACTACTGGACTTTGTTTTCCAAGTTTGAAGACGTTTCGCTTCCCATCCAGGACTTTCTCGATTTAAAATGTCTGAATCAGCGTTGAGTTCCAGGCTTGAGTTGTGGGCTACTCTATAAAGCCTTGAACTCAACGCTTATCCAGATATTTTGAAATGAAATAGCTTCCTGGATGGGAAGCAAAACGTCTTCAAACTTGGAAAACAAAGTCCAGTGGATTATTTTTTTTCTTTTGTACTTAAAGACAGAAAGCCTCTTGCCTTCGGAGGTCATGGCTGGGTGAAAGCCTGACACAAATCGTATCATTTCTGCGACTAAAAGCTTTGGTCTTAATTTGTTGTTTACCTGACAAACTGCTTGTTTGAATTTGAATTGCAGCTTCCAAAATTTTGCCCATAATGTATTTTCTCAACTAGTGCTCTTGCATTTCTATATCTATTCCTAATGAGTAGGAATAGAAATCTGTAGCATGTATTTAAGATTGTTTAAAATTGTAAAATAATACGAGTGGTTTTTTTTTCTTTTTTGGTAAAAAAAAAATCAGTATTTCCCAACTTAGAATTGAGAATTTCTTTCTCATATAGTCTTACCTTGTTTGGTAATTTTTTTGTCTTTCTCACCACTAGGTGACATCCTTGTAGCATAAAAAACATAAGCCTCAGCAAAACTCGCAGAAAAAAATTATACACAACATAGAATGTAGCTTTGTTTCCTTTTTTTTTTTTTTTTTTTAATGTTGCCTCCTTGACAAACAGCCCCTTGTAATTATAATGATATTACTTCAAATTGTCCTTAATTTATTTTTTTCTTTAAAAGAGAGAAACCTACTTCATCCAGATCAGGTGACTGAATTGCTTTCTTGTCTAGATTCCTACCTCATGGCTGTGTTGACATAATGCCAGATTTGATTAATGAAATCTCATTATTAGCTCAGTCAAGTTGCACGTTGGACATTTTCAAGTTGTTTTTCCTTCTTATGTCCCAAGTTCAGGGGGACATAAGAAGAAGGGGGCCTAAGAACAGAGGAAGACACAGTGTGAGAAGGCGGCTCATTAGCTGCTCGGTCCAACAGAGTGACTGGAGTCTCCCAGGAGAATGGTTTAAGGATCTGGGAAACTCAGCAAGATGGCAACAGCTGCAGCTCTGAATTAACCTGATGAAAAGTCCTTCTCTCTTCTCCTTGTTTCTCTGTTTTTAAGCCCTTTTCTCAGCATGTCCCAGTAGACCGCCTCAGCAAAGATCCCCATCCATCTGTGCTCACATCATTCAGGAGTTGCACTGGATGTAAGAGCTACTGCATCAAGACATCGCCATTATCCACTCTGTCTACCAAGAGTGGAGGCTGTTGAGTGCAGACTTGAACATTTGGGAAATTCCCATGTTGCTCATTGAATGGGATGCTGTAGTGACCTTCAACTTCTCCCTGCACTTCCAGTTAAACCTAAAGGGTGTTTTTCTTTTATAACTTTGTTTTGACTGAAATATGAAAGTATGCATTTGATCTCACAGACATTTCCGAAGTTCTCAAGACTCCTGCTGGCAGATATGAGTTCCGGGCAGATTTTCTTTAAACACACGGTTGAGGAAATCTGTACCTGCAGCTTAGAATAGCTGTAAAGTTGTGTTTACTCATATTTAATGATTTCCCCCATTTTAAATCTTTCTTAGGAGTTAGTATACAGTAGGAGAGCAAATATTTGAACTTTGACATGATTTATAAATCACAAAATATTCAGAACATCTGAGGTCTCAGAAAAAATCAAATGCAGACAAAGAAAAATGCAACAATGAACAAAACTTGTAAGAATGGAACTTACCCTCATTGATGCTATTTACTATTTAGTGCATGTCAAAATGTGCTACTAATTGCACCAACAAATGCAAATGAATTCTCAAGTTCTTTGACACTGGATGTCCTCTTAGCAATTAACGTTAACACAGTAAGTGCTGTTTACCGTTAATAACATTTTTAAGAATGATGAAATGTTTGCATATATATTTATTTACAAAAAGACCCATCACTTAGTCCAGACACATAACATTGTATCATTTCTTTAAAGTGATAGCAGTTGATCATTTCACAATAGCTTGGATTTGTTGTGTAACTATCAGTTCCCTTTCATTTAGTAAAAATGTATGATGGTCAAGGGCTGCAAACATATAAATACATGATTTAAATGCAAATTCAACATTTCCTGGTGACTCAAAAATTAGACTAGCAAACACAAAAATGAGACAAATAGTCTTAGAAAATTCTGCAAGTAAAAAACAAACAAACAAAGAAAAGCAACTTGGAGAACAGCACTGGGGAAATATGCTGCAAACACAAAAGCTGCCCCAAACACAGATGACACAAAACACATGCAAAGTAAAAATTCTGTGGGTAGCAAAAACTAATGTAAGCTAAAAAACACAGCAAACTGGCACCTCATAATGAAAGCTCTCCAGATCAATATGGGGAAACGATCATCACCAATTCGCAACCAAAACACAGCAATTACTATGATTTACTGTCTATGGACCAGATCCTTAGCAAAACAACATAAATGAGATGCCTTCCAGAGGTCATCTGGAGAAAAGAAGGAAAGGTACGTTTTCTTTTTAGTATTTTTCAACATTTACCCTCCCATAGCATCCCACATACAGTATGTCTTTTCAAAAGGTCTAATCCCAAATCAGGTGATGACTAGTCTCCCCTGAAGCACTTCCATTATGCATCGCTAGTTTCAAGCTTTTCTTAACTTGCTGTTCTTTTTGCTATTTGCAAAATTTTTTCATTTTCATGCATCTCATATGTCTGTGTGTTAGCATCATTTAAGTAATGCAGGGGATTTGTGTTTGTAGTATGTTGACGCATTTCTTTATTGCAATATATATTCTTTGCAGGTGTGTTTTGGGTTTGTCTTGCTAACTAGTCTAATTTTTGTGTTTATTTGTTTAATCTTTGAGTTTGCTGGTTTTATTTTTGAGTCTGAAGGACGTTCTAATCTGGTGTGAAATTGTGTATTTACATGGTGTTGGTCCCCCTTCAGCCACTGTACATATTATTGGTCTATAAATCCACTCAATTAGATAAAAATGACCCAACTTGGAATTTTTTTTTTAGATTGAAAACGTTACAAATGATAGCAGAGACAAACATACAAACATATCCTTGGCTCTTACCAGATAACCTTAGCATTTTGATTCACTTAGGATAAGAAGTGTTTTAACTCTGATGGTGCTGCATTGGGTAGCACTGTTGCCTTGCAGCAAGAAGATTGAGGGTCCAATTCCTGGCACAGGGTCTTTCTGCTTGGAGTTTGCATTTTCTCTTCATGCATGCATGGGTGCTCTCCTGCTACTCCCGCTTCCTTCCACAATGCAAAAACCTGACTTTTAGGTTAATTAGCTTCTCTACATTGTCCATTGTCACCAGTCTGTTGCAGGGTGTCCTGTCCAGGGTGTGCCCTGCCTCTTGCCCATAGACTGCCAAAGTTAGGCACCAGACCCACAGCAACCCTGACAAGGACTAGGTGGGAGAAAATGGATGAATGAAATCCAAATGAACTAGGTAGGCTTGTAGTTTGACATGCTCACCACCCTGACCAAAACCACCATCAGCAATCTATTAAAAATCACAAGACTACCACCTTTAATTTTACAGTACCTGCTTAAGTTTCAGTTTAGCAGAATTTCGATATTCTAAACAATACTTCTTTTAAAGATTACCTTTGAAAATGTTTTTTTTTTTTTCCTGTTAATATCTACCACTCTCCCCCTAAGTTACACTGCAACTCCCCCAACCCCCCCAGGTGTGTACCTCCCCTTTTGGGAAAGCCCTTTTGATGTAATCCTAAAGTATTATGATTAGTCAATACGGCTTGACCAGCACTCTATAGGCTTTCTCAGTTTAACATTAACCAGTCTAGTTGTTGTTCAATCAAACCCATGCTATTAAATTATACTCTAAATCAGTGCACAGCTAAAAGTGATAATAAAGATATCCAAATATTGGAAATGAAAAATCACTGAAGAACTTATGAAAGTTCTGAATATTACACAGGTAAACAATAAAACATCACTGTTCTGTCATGAGTTATTTAACAACATAACATAAAGACAGTTCATTATGACGGCAAAGCCCAGAGTATTACTTTGGAGTCAGTTCTGAAGGTTCTGGTTGATAGCAGCATAATGAAGAGGGATGGACTATGCTGTAGCCCCACAAAGTCTTACAGCAGATGAGATGTCCTCCTCTGATCTCCCTGACGACATAAAGGGCCATGTCTGAAAAAATGATACATAAGAGAATAGTTGATGAAGACATGCACTTAAACCTCATTTGTGAGTGAAACTTAGCAGAAAACTTTTAAGCTTTAAGATTAAAATGAATTAGATTTTATGAAATATGTGAGGAAATGCAGTTTTATTTCTAATTAAAGCATTTTTACCAAACATGGCTGTTGGAGAGGTTTCGTACCAGACTGACTGGATGTGCACAGCTGTTCTCCAACCGGTCTTCCTGCAGAATCTGTCTGAGGTGACAGATATAGCTGGAGGCGAGACGCAGTGTGTCCAGTTTTGACAGTTTAGTGTCGGCAGGAACCCAGGGCAGGCTGGTTTTCAGTCTGGAGAAGGCTTTGCTTAGGACTCTCATCCTTGCCCTCTCCCTTGCGTTTGCAGCATTTCTCTGGGACTGCCGTGCCTCCTTTGGGTGAGTTTTGGAGAGCCTGCTGCGCTCCTGCTCGATGCCCTTCTCCTCTTCATCCTCTTCCCTCTCTGAATACCGTCTGGAACTGAAGCAGGTATTTTTCCTCACTTTTGTGGAGCTCCTTCCATTAAATATCTCGTCATCCTCAAGATCACTTGGTGTCGAGCTTGTTGACATGGCTCTTCAGATTTGACCTCAAAGGGGCAGCAGAACTTCTTCTTGTCAAAGTTAAGAAAAGATGTTGGATTTTTCTTTAATAGCCAACTTCCTTATAAGTTCAAAAAAATCCTAACCCTGTAGCTGGAGGCCCCAAAAAGGCCAAAAAGGATTCTGCAAGCACACAATGCAACGAGTTAAAGTCCAAAAATGAAGTCTGGACCCCTCTAATTTAAGTGTCCCACACTTGGCCTCTTTGCATTTCTCCTCCCCTTTTCTCCATGACCCCAATGAGACCACAGCTCTGTCTCTTTGTGGACACTCTTAAGTTGGGCATCTGCAGTTGGATAATTTGGTTAAGCACTGTGAATTAATGGCTGGCTATTTGTAATCCTAGTTACTATTTGAAGATTGATGTAACAAAGCTACATAAGATCTTCAGTGTAAGGTACAAGAGGTTTCAACGTTCCCGCTGTAACTACGAACATACTGTAAAAAAAGGGAAATCTTTGTAGTGCCCATATGCAGTAAATGTCCATGCAATTTGTTGTTCCTACAGATGTGCCTTAATAGAAATGTCTTAGGGAGCTTATCAAAAGCATCTAATCCTTTGCTGGTTTCACAGAGAGATTGGGTTTCCCCAGATGGAGCGGCCTTTCACACGCAGCCCTTGTGCACCAGCCCCAGCTGTTAGTGGTTCCCATGACATCTGGAGTGCTGGCATGACCAGGGTGTGGCAGATGCAAAGAGGCCCAATCTTCATTCACATGTAAAACCATTTCTTTTTTTTTGGGTAATTATATATTTGTTTTACACCCTCAAAAATATCCTGTAGAACAATCTGTGAAAGGAGATAGTGTGGAGAGAAAAGAGTGGCAAAAGTACTCACATTAAAAGTATTGATTATACTTCTTTACTTAAGTAAAAAAAATAAAAACCAGCAGCTTCTGCATTGTACTTAAGTATTAAACTTTAAAAAGGTTTTGCTTTAAATGATAAAAATAACTTTACTCTGAGCAAAAAATTTTCTATGCACAGAATATGTTCATTTTCAGCTTTTCTCACTGTAGTGATAGAGACAACTAAGAAAATAATACCTCTGTTCCTTTGAAAATTTCTGAGAGAATTGTTGAATCCATTATGTCGTAAGCATAAAGAAATATACCAAAAATGACAATTCCGTCTATCTTCACTGACGAGCAAAAAGCACTACTTAGAGAAGCTCCTTGACAGGTCCACACCTCTAGTGACAGGCCTTTTGATAACAGTAATGAACAGGATGTACAGTAAGGGTGTGCAAAATAATCGTCATGACGATGCATCGCGATTCTAATTTTTGTGATCTACTGCATCGATTCTTGAAGGCAAGAATCGATTATAAAAAAAAAAAAAGAACAAATAAAATGCATTAATGGTTGGCGCACATCAGCCAAATCAAGTGGAATACAACTTCCAGTACAGCAGATGTCGCTGCGGATGTGTTGACGCCCGCTGCCTTGTGTCACTAGCATGTCTGGCCATGGGATACTGTGACGAGTCATATGAAATAAAACATGGAGGAAACTAAATTCGCCCGATGGCTGTGTCACATTTTAAGTCAGATGCTTGGATGCATTTCGGCTTTAAAAACAAAGAAGGTAAAAACGAAATTGATATCATGCACGTCATTTGCAAAAGGGGGAATATAAATTTGAATGTTTTCGTTTCATTGGTTTAAAGGACCACTGATGCCATGTAAACAGCACTGATTATCCTTATTTTGTTATTTCAAGTTTGATGAATCCTAAGATCTTTTTGTCAGTGTCCACGCCAGTAATAGTAATATTTCTGTCCAGTATTTGTTTTCATGGCAACACCTCCAAAAGTCGTTTCAATAAATACAGCTATGTATGAATTCAGTTGCTTTCAGTTATGTATCAATTGAAGACACTATCCAGATCATACCCAGCCAGTCAGCCACTGGTAATGGCTGTGTCTTTTTCTTACAGTGTTCATTGAAAATATCGCAACGGATCGCGATGCATCGCAATATTTCAAGTATCGTGATGCATCGTGATAGAATCGCATCGTGGCATGTGAATCGTGATTCGAATCAAATCATGACTTCTTTGCCAATACCCACCCCTAATGTACAGTAGGGAATATTCTGGACTTTAAGTACTTCCTCAGAAAAAAGCTGTTTTTGCTTTACTAAATATGTTTCTCAGTAAAATCACTTCAGCTGGAGCATATTTTACTCAAATTTCCAGTATGCAAATCTGTCCTTTATTGAAAAATGATAAGAAAAACAAACATTTTTTGAGAAAAGTTCTAAGAAATGCCAAAATCAGTAAACACAGGTTACAAGTATGTAAAATGCTACATTAGATGTAAAGAAACGAAGATAAAATTCTTGGACCACCAGCAAAACCAGCTTGTTATTTACTAAAAATACAAGAGGGGAGAAAAGGTTGCTGTTGTTGAGATGTACTTAATTCAACAGATGGGAAAACAGAAGGAAAGAGAAGTGAATATAAAGGATCAAAAATGTAAATAAAAAACAAAACATTTTAGTAATTGCAAAATGTTTGAGATTGTGACTTTTGTTGCCAATTCTTTAAAAATTGAATAAGGCACACTTTTGGCTTGAGATTTTCATCAATTCGACCTGCATTGAAATTCTTTTGGCTCTTTTTTCTGTTTGTAAAATTATATCAATTTAAACTGAACATCAATTTATGTAGACGAATCCTTTTGTTTCTTGATACAGAACAGTTCATTTTTTTCAAGGTATGTTTAGCAACAGTGATGGAGCCAGACATTTTCACAGGGGTGGCCAGGCAGAGACCAATGCATACAGATGAGCAGCCAGAAAAGATCAGATTCCAGATCCAGGTCAGGGTCAATCTTAACTGTAGCAACAGAAAAATGGACAAGGAAAACATACATTTCTAAATAAAACAATGAAGACAGATTGAATGTGAGAAAAGTGGTGAGGACAGCAGAGAGTTTCAACGGGGCTCCTCTCCCCTCCATAAAAGACATTCCATCCCAGCGCTGCGCAACATCATCAGTGACCCCCTCACACCCCCACCATGGACTGTTGTCCCTGCTGCCGTGTGAGAAGAGGCTTCACAGCCTTCGCTGCAACACCAACAGGTTCTGCAACAGCTTTTTCCTCGCTGCCATCAGACTGTTGAACTTTTGAAACTGTAAACTAGACTCTGCATCACACTTGAAAACATCATATTTGCACTATCAACATGGCTGATTTTTTAAATAATCCCTTTAAATAGAACACAATTTAGTGTTCTACTGCATTTTGCACCATATCCATTTGCACTGCGCTGAACGTATCCATATCAATACCTTTTGCACCACTCTTTTAAACTGGTTTCCTTTTCTCCTACACTGTTTAAGTTCTTGATCACTGCTGCACATTATGAAATGGTAATGTTCATTTCACTGTTGTAAGCTGTATACATTGAATATACTATGTGCATACAAAAAGACAATAAAGTTTATCTATGTCTAATTTCATAAAGCCTTTGAAAATGTATGGATACACACTGTTTTACACATCCATGCTGTCCAAATGAAAGGTAAAGTGGACTATCTTCTTTCAGGTTGGAGTTCAGTGAAATCATCTTATGTATTGGTTGTTCTACTTGCAACTCTCTGTGATGTGCTTACCTAACATCAATGTTCATGGTTTTGCTGCGCATTTGAACTTGTAGTTGTTATGTATCCAGTTAGTTTTGGTTTCAGTTTTTCAGGTAAGATCACAACCGAAAAGAAAATTTTATTTCAGCATATCAATGTTTAAGAATGACACAGTGAAAGTCTGGACCTAAATCTAGATGAATCTGTCAACTGAAAGTTTAATAAACAAATGCTCTCCATCCAATTTGACTGAAATTCAATTAATTTGTCTCAAAACAACTTTAACACTTGATAGTTTGGGGTCTGTTGTTCTTTCAAGTCAGTCATTTAAAATGCTAGATGACTTTCTACTCAGACAGACTTACTTTTTCCTTAGCCAAGCACTGTACCCCAATCCAAGGGCACTTCGCTCCATTTGCGATTTTCCATAAAGCTTTACAGCAGACCAGAGATCAGTCGAACCTTGGAGTGATCCCTGATCTTAACATATCCTTGAGTGAGTCATGAGGTGGAGATATTGAGTTATGCCGGAAAGACAGCCAGAGGTTTGGGCAGTCTGCCAACCCAATCCTCAGTCACCACATCCGTCAGAGAGGCGGACGGCCTGACTGACACCTACTGTATGAAGGTGCAAGCTAAGGGATTCTGCTGTTGGATTTACCACTCACCTGATGAGCTGTTTATTTTTTATTTTTTGACGGACACAAAATGGCATCAGCTTTATGAGATATGACATAATTCACTCCTGGGAGAACAGGCAGAGATAAACCATTGCATTCATTGGTTATTCTATGGACATACTTCCTAGAGTAAAACAGAGAAATATTGCCCCAAACATTGATGTAATTGATGACTTTATGGTTGTTCTTTTTGTCCTGGGAATAATTAAATTCAACCCTAGTGGTAATAAATAACACTTTAAAGTGGACTTGAAGGACAATAGGCATTCGTCCATCAGCAGAGACTTTTAAGGGGCTTGACCTCTGTCAGAGGTCTAGTTGGAGAAGCATAGGGACAGGTGTAAGCTCATGATGTCAGAGGCTGAAATCTGCATCAGTGTTTCCCATGATCTCCACTGAAGCAGATTGCAGCACTGAGCTAAGGATGAAAAACAAAGACAGATGTCTGATCTACGCATTTATCTTTCACACTGTACATAAGCATGTGCTTTTGCTACATGACTGTTGTTATCGTATATGTTACAGGAAAGTTTTTGTAATAGATCGTGTAGATGCACTAATGCTTTGCTGGGTGAAGTCATGCTTTATTTACAAGAGACAAAGTTATATTCTTCGTAAGCCAGCAAGGTACATGGAGGCACCTGACAGCATTATGTAGAAAGTAATTATGGCTGCAACATACTGTAAGTAACACTTTAAACATAAGACACAAAAACATTAATTAACATTCTGGATTCTTTGCACTTATTATTATAACCCACTGTTATTATTATTACTATACACAAAAACAGGATTGCAAATTCATCTCTTTGATTGCATATATTTAGAACATGTCATATTTTTGGCTAGACACCGGAGAGCCAAAAAACTATGTACTATAGATACAGTATACAGACAGTAACTTCCAGCATGACAAAATCTGACAGATTTTTATTTATTCATATAATAAGCAGGGTTTAAGTAGAATCGTAGTATGAGTAGCTCTATCATTTAAATGTATTATTGAATAGTATTGAATGTATGTGGATGTGAATTTAAAAGTCATATCTTTATTATGTATATAATTGTCTATGTTTGTTGCATTTAGGAACTCTAAATAAGGGAAGAAAGAAATTACAAGCTAACTCAGTTGACCCCTTACAATCACGTGTCTACAGGAGAAATAAATTAATTAAGCAATGAATCTTGGTATAAGTAACAGTCACATATACATTTTTATATCTTATGATTTCAGCTAGAATATAGTGAAAATTAGTGGTGAAAATAGTAATAAATGTCCATGCATTTTAGATCTCTTCTGCCTATTTGCGCTTGGCCTCAATGGCTTTAATCAGTGGCAACCAGCGAGATGTGGTGCGGACTCTTGCTTTGGTTTGCTTCAAAGTGGGCCACATGTTGCCTCTGAGGGTCACAGGACCGTCAATCTCCTCGGCTTCTGAGGAGATTTCCATCTTCTGGATGATAAGTTTCAGGAGGCAGTGCTGCTTCTCTAGCATGCCTGACATTTCTTTCATCCTGCAACCAAAAAAGTGAAACCAACAAAAACAGTTGTGAAACAAAATATTTGTCAATACTAACCTTGACTAAGCTTTAGATTAAGAACATTTTTTTCCTTGCATAATTATTCATTTGATTTGAAGCAAAAATTGCAATGGATTTTATTGTATAAAAATGCTAGACTAACACAAATTTGGATTTAATTGTAAGGTCGAAGTTTGTTTGTTTTTTTTTTGACAAAAGGCTCTGCACATGAGTAATCTAGATGAATGTTGTGTTCCCAATTACCCTTTGAAATAAACTTTTTCTGAGTTCAGTCTAAATCTCAGTGATGTAAGCGGGATAGCTCATGCTTTATACTGGCTTGGAAAAATATTCCCTCATTTGAGGGAAATCTTTATTATATTTATTTGCTTCAATTTTCTTAGGAGGAACCACAGAGTCGCTAGGAGGGTGGATGGCAATTCTGGAATAATCCTGCAGCTAACTTTAAAGATAGAAAAAGGTTAGCCTTCCAGTAGAGTATCAAATCTAAAATATGGTCAGAGTCACAAAAGAAAGGATTAAATCAAGGCTCTCCACCTTTATTCAGTCCCAGGCCCGCTATTGATGAAAAGGGAGCAATAACTCCCCCTTTCTGAGTAAGGGGGTGTTTGTTTTCTTCATCCTCTGACATGGGAGCTGGCTCGGAGCTTGTCTGCCTGGCTGTGTGTTTCCTGGGTGGGGCCACCAGTGGAGCTGGTGGCTGGTGGACAGCTGCCTTTTGTATCTCTGCTTCTTTTTCTATGGCCGCTTCTGTCTCCTTAAACCCCTGTCGGCCTCGGCAGATGGCCGCTCACACTGAGCCTGGTTCTGCTGGAGGTTTCTTAATGTTAAAAAGGAGTTTTTCCTCTTCACTGTCACTACATGCATGCTAGGTGTGTGGGAGTGCCTTTGAGTCAATAAGCCGATGCCATCAACTGGTTTTCCTTAGGTACAAAACTTTGAACCAATTTGACTGCATGATCTGGTCGAATTGTCTCTGTAAAGTGCCTTGAGATGACATGTGCTGTGAATTGGCGCTATATAAATAAACTGAACTGAATTAAATTGTTTAGAAGTTTTTAACTGCTGGTTGAGGGGTTCTCACAAAGGAATTAACATCAGACTTACTGCCACATTAAAAATACATATTCAACAAAATATTAAAGGAATAGTACACCCAAAACATGATTAGCCTTCATTTTCTACTCACCCCCATGCTGAACAACACTCTGGAGTACTTTTTTGATATCTCAAATGCATCTGGAGATCTGGGAGGCTTCTTGCTGCCTGCTGACATTCAAATAATGGAGGTCTATGGTGACCGAGACAGAAAGGTCCATAAAAGTCCACAAAAAACGTGTCAATATTCCTCCATACTGCTCGTCCAATGTATTCCAAGTGTCCTGAGTGGGTAGCATCCAGAATTTACTCGAAACGAAGTCATTTAGAATGTTTTTAGAGCATAAACAGTAGTGTATAGGATTTCCTGAAAGCGCGCACACGCGCGCTCACGACGCTACGGAAGCCGGCAGATCAAACCAGATGAAAGTGCGCATTCAGCGTCTGCTCTTCCAATAATGCAAGCGTAGAAGAAGAAATGTGCTGTTTACCTGTGCAAAGAAAGAAACAACGAAAGAAAAATATCTGAGGACTTCAGTGTTGAGGAAGAGCATGAGTTCTTTGCCGAGCTGAATGCGCTGGTTTGGTCTGCCGGCTTCCGTAGCGTCGTGAGCGAGCGTGTGCGCGCTTTCAGGAAATCCTATACACTACTGTTTATGCTCTAAAAACATTCTAAATGACTTCGTTTCGAGTAAATTCTGGATGCTAACCACTCAGGACACTTGGAATACATTGGACGAGCAGTATGGAGGAATATTGACACGTTTTTTGTGGACTTTTATGGACCTTTCTGTCTCGGTCACCATAGACCTCCATTATTTGAATGTCAGCATACAGCAAGAAGCCTCCCAGATCTCCAGATGCATTTGAGATATCAAAAAAGTACTCCAGAGTGTTGTTCAGCATGGGGGTGAGTAGAAAATGAAGGCTAATCATGTTTTGGGTGTACTATTCCTTTAATAACTCCATATTCATCAGTTAATGACAATTTTCTGGTACCTGTCCACAGGTATAAAGTTCTTTTTTATTCTTTCCTGGTTTAAGCAATGTTACAGATATTACTGTCTAATCTACTTGTGATAAAAAAAATATTAGTTCAGTCTGGCCTAACATGTCTATGCGGCTGTAGGAGAGAAGATCACAAAAAAAACTTTACAGCCCTCAGCAGCCCACTAGGGAGTTGCAACACCCACCTCCCCCTCACTGAAGATCTCTGCTTTAAATCAGAGATATTGTTGACTTTGAATGACACAAGGACCTTATTCTGAATTTCGGTGGCAATACTCGGAAATGTGTTTAAACAAAAATTTCCAACCACTCTAACTGAAATGGAAGAATTTTACATACAGAAAAGTGACAAATTTAATTTTGAGATGAGCAAGATTGGTTGAGACCACATTGAAGGGAAATGGACTTTCCCTCAGTTTCTTTTTGACAATGTTTAAACACATATCCAGGAGTGTTTGTCAGTTCTGGAGGTTTCCAGTAGAGCAACTTCTGGTTGAAGATGCTCTAAAGGACCTGGAGTCAGACGCAAATTCATGACCCACCATCTCCTCGGTCATTCGAGTCTGTTGTTTTGAATTACTTTCATGTTCAGGCATTTGAATCAGGATAAGACTGCTTGTGTAATTTCTTTGGAATGTTTTTAAAGACATCCTTATACGTACATGCGTAGAAGCTGAAACCACAACCCCCCTCCCCCCTTTTGTTCAGCTTTTCTCTTTAAACAAAGAAACCAATTGTTCTGATCAAAAAGACCTGAACTGTAAAAAAAAACAACATTTTTTTCTACTTTTTAGATTTTTTCTCATTTATTTTCTCCTAAACTTTGCAGCCATGCATTACTTTGTGTTGGGTTAACCCAGAACATTCATTGAAAAACATTTAGGTTTGTGTGAAAACGCTGAGAAGTTCAAAGCATATGAATAGTTTTGCAACGCACCGTTATTACACAAACCTACCCATAGGGGTAGCTCAGACATAAAAAATTATCTCTGCTGTGCTTTCCCACTTTCTTGCTCTATATCAATGTAAACTGGATTTTGATGACCATTTCAAACTTTCAGTGACATTCTTAGGCTGATCTAAATGTATATGTTTGGGAATGCATTACTTTTAATTATGTGTCTGCTCTTTTTAGGTGCCTTACCTCGCTTTCTGCTTTTTTAGCTCATTCTCTACAAAGGTGCAGCTCTGTGATTTGGACTGCAGACGAGTCCAGACTTCACTTCTATCCTCCTCACCGGAGATTATTTGTTTTATGAAGTGCTGTGAGAAATTGGGAGTCTTTATAAGAGAAACAGACAACATTTATTGACCATCTTTACTGCAGGCATGAATCCTACCCTGGAGCATTTGCGATTGGGGTAGACGATAACTGAGGGTTTGTCCACTCGCTTCATAAACCAGTAAGGGAGCTTGTCTTCCAGGGATGTGTGGAGATCAATCTTAGATCAGAGGGGAAAAATGGGTACTACATTAGAAAACTAAACAAACCTAGTTAATCATTCTGAGACATATCTACCCTACTTATTATTTTATAGCACTGCTCTATTGCTGAGTTTATTCTGGGCATAGTTAAACAGGATATTAATATTTTACTTCTCAGTTTGCAGTGATAGCATGTGCTTAATCATCTCCTGCTTCTAATATTGTTACTTGGACACAATCAGAAAATTACTATCAAGAGTTTTAAACACCAAACTCAATCTCATCCACACTATATTAGATTTCAATTTCTGATAACTTTAATATGTTGTTATGGCAAGATGAAGAACATGAAATCTTAGCAGGAGGACCAGCTCCAAACCTACCTGCATTGCGATTCGCTTCAGAGAAGCATTTCGTTGAACTTCAGCAATGTCTCCAACTGCTAAACCAATCTGCAGGAAAGAACTATTAATGTATCATAAAACAACGCACAGTGATGACATAAGGAGCAGACACACTGCAAAAAGCAAGGCACAATGACACAATGAGTCGATGGAATCAACTGCTTTTCCTTAGATAGAAAATTTTGAGTCAATCTGACTGTATGATCTGGAGAACTGTAAAGTGTTTTGAGATTACATGCGTTGTGAACTGGCGCTATATAAATAAACTGAATTGAAAGTGAATTAAATTAAGCTTCCTGTTGTGATGGGGTCATGACTGACCCGTTTAAATTTTTGAATACATAAAAGTACCTCATAAATTTTGTTTAACACGTCAAGGTTTTTTTTTTTACCTCTGTTTTAGTTAAATAAATCCAAAACATTCACCTTTATTAAATTTCGAAATACTCTGGAAAAAAAAATACTTTTTTTTGTGTTGGGGTCAGTTTTGACCTGGTCTTTATAAGTGGTATAAAAATTGCTTTGCTAACACAAACCTTGCTGTCACTGGTTTTGATTGTCAAAAAAAAAAAAAAAAACAGGGGTTGGACACAGAACACTATTCTGCTGAGTCATTACAAAGTGACAAAAATCCACTAGTTACATTGGACCACCATTTCAATTTCTTGCCTTTCTCTAAAAAAAGGATAAGGTTTCATTTCTAAAAGAAATAACTTATTTTATTCAGGTCAGTTTCTATTTATCTGCTTCGCTCCCCTTTAAGCCCCAGTCAGTCTTGGCAGATGGAACGCTCATAATGGGTCTGGTTCTCCTGGAGATTTTGTTCTTGCTAAAAAGGGAGTTTTCCTCTCCACCATTGCTGCATACATGCTCATTGTGAAAAAGTTGATTTTCCTAAGGTAGAACATTTTTTACCAATCTCACTATTATCTGGTTGGGTGGTCTGTGTGTAGTGCAACATCTCCAAACAGCCAAAGAATAATAAAACACTTACCATCAGGTTCACTAAAAGGATGGGCATAAGCAGAACAAAGAACACAAAAATCACATATGTCAGGACACCAAATGGAAGCTCATTGTTCAAAAAAGCCTCCAAGAAGTTGTTCTGATAGTTCAGCTCCCCGACCATCATCACGAAGGTTTGAATCACAGAGAGTGGTACGCTGTTAAACTCTTTCTGTTGACAAAAAAATTGATAAATATAAATCAGTAAAAAAAAGGCTTTCAAAAAAAAAAAAACTGTATTCATGTAATGTAGCTTTTTAGGTGTAAAAGAGCCTTTATATTGTTTTTGTTCAGCACTGGTTTTTGCCTTCAAATTCTCAAATTCTCTCTTTTAATTTTTTTCTACATTACATTAGATGCTATTGTTGGTATGACCCATTAGCCTACATATCCAGACTAGTTTATATCGTGTACACTGGATGTGAGTTGGACTGTGGACCAATAGTGACTCAAAAACAGCCCATTGTTGAAATCTTAACAATCTAAACCTCTCTTTTAGGACATGATTCAAATCATCATTGAAACATTCCCCTGTTGCAGCAGCAATCTTGTTATGGTTGCAGAAAGCGCTGTTGAATTATGGGCCCGCCTCCCGCACTGTGATCGGTCCAGTCTGTTTTTGTCCAGAGAGTATTGAGCCTCACCAGACTGACCATATGCCCCGTGTCAGTCAGTCTGGCTGGCTAGCCTAATGAGCCCTTGGATGAGCCATCAATGCAATTCAAAAATTCTTGTTGAGTGGCCACTCTTGGCCTAGCTCACCACTGCTCCATTTCATATCCATTAATGACTCTCACTGTAATCAGCTGAAGCCCAAAAGGCTGCTGTGTTCACACTGACTTACATAGGATCCCTAAGAAAATGGTGCTGTAAAGAGAGCTGAAGAGGTCCGGGGTAAATTGCATGTGGTGAGACTGCTAGAGTTGGAAAATCTGGACTTTTCTACGAAAATACAACGCTCAACCAATTGGCGACTGATTGTGGTTTTGACGTTTGTCGGAGTGCAGCTGAGACAAATGTTTCTTTAAATCAAAATGGAATATAGAGAAAATAAAGATGAAATAAGGAATGCTCCTAAGAGATTTTTAGGGGGCTTTTAAAAAATCAGTTTTAAAGAAATTTCAATCATTTATAATTCATTGTCCTGTGTAATCCAGACACAGCTCTTAGAGTTAGAGGGGGTATTCTCCAAACTGGTTTAGGCTCTGGATAATCAGATTGACCCATAGACATTGAAGTAGACAGTTTTGGCTTTCCAGAGCAAAACAAGCTTTATCAGGTCCTCTATGAAATCACTGTCTGCAATGTTGAATTGAAACTGGCAAGCGGATGATCCACAGCAAGCACCGTAAAGCAGAGGTGTATCTGAATTGTACAGTGGTCAATTCCCCACAGTGCAGGCAGAAATTACTGTGGACAGTTGGACTGAAGACACCAAGAAATGAATTTGATCCCTTTCCAGACTGAGGGATGTCAGTCAAATTTGATATTAAAATCTGTTTGTCTGAAACAGGCCCGACCCCTAAAAAAACAAAACAGTGCTGGATTTTCTATAATTGTAGTAATTGCTTCCATGTTCTTGGCGATTTCTCTTACCTGGTTGAGCATCAAAGCATAGAAGGCCAAACCAAATGCCAACATCAGGTACACAAACAGCATGACAATACGGATCAATGTCCTCATGATCTCTCCAAACATTACAACATAGATGCCGATACCCTCAAACCTAAAGGGTGAGATTTTTACAGCTTCAATAACATTGAAAAGATGTGATGATAAGATAAATACAAAGTGTTAGAGTGAAATTAAACCTGCCTCTGCAGATAAAGAAGAAACCCAATCCAGGAAAATAAAACTGCCATTGCCCCTGCTTGCCAGTGCAAAGACACTTCTGTATTTAGCAATAGGGGAATGACGAACAAAAGAGAGAAGATGGCCGACAACCAGTCAATATGGTTAGAACTGTCTCTGAAGTAACTCCAGCGCTTCGGGGGGCAAGAGAGGAAAACAAATAATTATTTTTCTTGTTAACCACATACAAAGGTGTATGTAAACTGTAAAACTTACATTTAATAGTTAAAGCAATTTATCAAAATCAGAGTGTAACAGCGATCAAAATAACTGCTACTGCAGCTCTTTTTTGGGGGGGGGGGGTGTCCTCTTTTTCAGAAACCCAAATCTGGTAACTCAAGGGCCGCTCTCCTGCAGGATTTAGAGGTTTCTCTGCTTCAGCACAGCTGATTCTGATGATTGCAGTCCAGCAAAAGCTTATTAATCAGCTCTCAATGAAAATGGACTGTTCTGGAACAGGGAAACATCTAAAACCTGCAGGCCAGCGGCCCTCCAGGACCAACTCTGGGACTGCCTGGGAACACCCAGCCATGTGACAAGCATAGTAAAAACCCAGAATATTTATGTTATATTTACAATGAATGCATTTGGTTATTTTTCCACCCACATAAGCAGTTTTAAATGAAGGGGGAATAATTTCAGAAAATGAAAAAGAAACTTGAATTTGAAAGGATTATTTTCAGTTTCATATTCTTTTTGTTTAATTTCAAAATAATTTTATGGTTTAAATATACTTTCAGGTGCAATTTTTTTCATTAACTCTTCGGTCCCAAATTAGCTCCATACTAATAACATATGTATAAAAGCATAGTTCTGCACCTGCTGTGTAATTTGCACGATCTCTTTTCCTATTGAATAGATGTTTGTGATCAAAACCATCACCATGCAGAAGGACAAGAACACACTTTGCTGGAAAAAGATGATAAAACAAAGACAGAATTATAGTTGAACATGTTCTTAAGATTATACAGTAGATTTTCAGGTACTTTTAAGTTACCTCTGTAAATGAGGTGGGAACCACAACGATGTCGAGCTCGCCTGTAGCAGTGGCATTCACAGAGGGTCGAAGAGTCACTATCAGATTTGTTAATGGCAATAGCCCAAACAGGTACAGAAACATGTTAAGCAAGTGAGCTTTGCTCCCATAGGCAAACCTGTATAGATAAAATAATTTATTTTAGATTGAATATAATCAAAGTCTTACTTAAATTTGAAAAGTGAAATCAAACTATATTTTATCTGGTATTTACTCTGTGGATACACACCATTTCATTGCCAAATACTTTTTGCAGACTGGATGGTTGAGGAGCTCAATTCGGTTATACTCCACCATTGCCTGCAGAAATGATTAAAAAAAAATTAAAATTAAATAAAAGGATTAATACAAAAAAAAAATTCAGAACACCCCTTTTTTTCATTTTTACAAGCAAATTTGTTTTCACAAATTTACATGGAAAAATGAAAACCTCAACAAACACATCAAATCTGCTTAACTAGGTGAAGGGAAGCAGCAGTTTCCTGGTCTAAAACAGACCAGGAGAGGAAAACTTACATTGACTGCAGCTAGTGGCTTAGGAGCGTAGCCATTCTTGAGCAATTTTGTTGCAATAGGAGCCTGGAGCCATCTGAAATTATATTCAATCTACACCACATAGAGAATATTTTTTTATTTTGTTCACAATGATGATTAGGTTTATGGTTAGACAGTGCTTGTAGATAGATTACATGGTAGTCTGGGCTGTTGTGATCATCATCAGACTCCCTCACGCAGCGGTCAAGCAGATGCTGTGGAAATCAAAAAGAAAACACTTTACATCTAAATCCAGAAATCAACCAAAGCAGATTATGTAAAATAGTTAGAAATGGTTCATTGTGATGTGAGTTAGAATCTGGTTGTTATTTTTATATTTGTTTATTATTTTGTGAGTGATTTCACCTTGCAGCTCTCAGGCAGAAACTCAATCATGTCAAGAATGGGGCAACGCTGAGTGGATCCGGGTTCAAACATTCCAAGAGCCTCATCACATCTGAAACAGCAAAATGCTTAATGGAGCTTCAATATTTCCATATGCTAAGAATACGAGTACAAATTAAGACCAAACACTAACTAATAATTTTAGATCAAACCTTAAAGTTTACCTCTCACTGTCAATCACAGCCTTGACCACATCCTTTCTACCGTTCTGCAGAGCCTCGTGGAGGAACGAAGTGTCATTCTTATTCAACATGATCTCGGCCCCTCTTACCAGCATCATTCTGACCGCAGCCACATGTCCCGATCTTGCAGCGATATGGAGTGCAGTGTTCTTGCATGGGATAGCAAAAGACTCCTTAGTTACCAAGATATGTTACCGAGCCTTTTAACACTGCTATTATTATCAGACCATGACTGTCATTTGTTGATGATTAACTTCTAAAAAACTCCTTCTAAAATGGACACCCTTAAGAGAAAGGAAATTTTTTTTTAGAATAGAAATCATCATATTTACCCCATCCTCATCGGTTTTATCAAGTAACTTGGGATTTGCAGAGAGCAATATATCCATAGTTTGTGTGTATCCTTCAGAAGCAGCATGGTGAAGACAAGACCAGCCTTTGTAATCACTGTAAAATATGTTCACAGGTTTATATACCATAAATCAGCTTGTTTAACATGTCAGTATTAACATTACTCTACTAAACTCTTTTGCATGGTATGCTGTTGCTAAGGCTTTATATGCCGTCTATAAATGCTTATATCATTGGTTTGGTTTTACCTGTGAAAGAGAGCTCCTTTGCGCAACAATAGTTGTACCACCTTGGTGTGTCCATTTTTTGAAGCCAAATGCAGCGGTGTGAGGCCCCGCTCATCACCTTCATTTAGCAGACGAGAGTCTGTGATGGACTCCAGTAACCTGTGGCAGGTGTTTACACGCCCATACCTTGTATAATAAATAGATAAAGAGAGGTATTGAACAGTCAAAATACTAATATGCTCTAATGCGTCAGCCAGCTTCAAAGTAGATTTACAGAGAAATTTGAATGACTAAACCCCATACAGCATGGGGCAGAATAATGTATATGAGGTTGTTTGATCAAATTTTTAATTAATGGTGACCAAACTTCCTCTTTTTCATGGACAGGGAATCCAGCAGTGGGGGTGGGGATGGGGGGGAGGCTGTTTTTCATAATCATTAAGCTTATATCGACTGCCGCTTTGCATAGAATACTATGGTACTTTGTTGCCAGATGTAATTCTCAAGAGACGGCTTGTGGGAGGGTCTAGCAAGAAGCCCACATACACACAGGGAACAGAGCAATCGGCCTTGGACTCAAAATGGCAAAACGAAAGTGATGCTTCACGGATGAACTCCAAAATTTTGCACATACTGTGGCGGTTGCGACAAGTGGGAGGCTGAGTGCACCATGTGGAAAGCTGGCACATATTTTTGAGTTACTAATCAAGGTGCAAAAACTACCAGGTGAGAGCTCCCCTGCAAAGTTGACCGAGTACTTTGTTAGACCTGGGAAAACAGAGGAGGCTCTAAAGAGGTAATTTGTTAAAGCAGTATTCTTTAATACAGAGGAGGAACATTATTTGATTTTATTCATGAATTTTAAAATTGACCTATAACTTTGTTACTGGTTGTTACAGATTGTTACAGATTGATTTAAAGCTCCATCTCAAGTGAGCACAGGTGTTAAAAGCTGTGGTGAGCGGGTGGAAGGCGAGATATACACTCTGAACAATTTCTAAGTTCCTTCCAAAAAGATCAAGCATTCATGCAAACAGTCTCTTAAATGCAATTTTTTTTATTTTTTACTGAAAGGTAAAACCAGAGTGACCAGTAAGACCATTTGAGCTTTAAAAGCCTCAGTGACTTGTAATAGTGGAAAAGCATCTTATTATAAGAGACTGTGATAAGTGTACAGAAGCAGAATAATTGTTGTTAGTTACATTTTTCGGTAAAAAAAAAAAAAAATCACAAGACTTACTATATGTTAATGATATTAACAACCCCCTGTAGCACTTGGAAGCTCCTCAAATAAGTCAGTAGGAAAACCAATACAGGGAAAATTAGAGCCAACAAGTTCTTAAATATCTTAAAATTGACCTACTATGTCATTATTGAATATCCTTTTGCTACTTCAAATGTTTTAGAAAATGTTAAATTACCATGGGATAAGCACAATGAATGTAGTAGAGTTTTAAGGTGGGATTTCATCAAGATTTAAAGCTCATATCAGAGAATAGTTTTCTCTTGCCTGAAGTTTTAATTAAATAGTGAGTTATTGAATATGTGAGTGATTGAAAAATCAATATGAATAAGTGCCTACTGTTCATTCTTTCACATTATTGCTTTTCTTTACATTTCTGGCCAAGTGAATTCTATTCTTTTGACAGGACCTCCAGGATTTAGAAGGATACTGGTATGTTGCAGAAATCAATCCTAGATAAAAGGTTATGGGGTAGGACATTTCTCCCTGTATTAAATCATGTAGTGACATTTTTAGATTGAGCTGGAACAATTATTTATCATCTGTCTACCTTTCTTTTTAATTAGGGAGACCTTGTAAAAGTACCAGTGTTATAATTTGAGTTATCCAGAGAAGCTATCTTAGCGGTTATTATTTTATTATCTTGTGACATTATTGATCTTTTAAAAAGAAAAAAAGTCATGCATGGATGACACTTTAAAAAACAGGAAAGAAAACTATTGTTGCTGATGAAGATTCTCAGTCATCAAGGTCATAGTCATTCGGTAAAAGTTTCGTAAAATGTCAGACATTTGAATTGAGAAAGCTTCCTGAGGGGGAAGCGAAACGTCTCCAAACCTTGGCAACCAAGTCCAGTTGATGGTTTTTTAAACTTTTACGGAAAACTATTGTTCCACCCTTTTTTTCCTGATTATTTTGTCTTCTTTTTCCTTTACTGAAGAGAGTAATTCTAAATAAAAAGAACGCAGCCATGTTACTAATAGCATGTTATGGACTGGATACATCACAGAGATCAATCAAAGAACTAGACAAAGGCTTGACCCAAGGTTTATTTTGTCAAAATCTTAAGTCAACACTCTTCAATTCCAAAGAACTAAGCAACTTTTTGACCATTTCTAATAAAAT
This sequence comes from Cyprinodon tularosa, assembly GCF_016077235.1. Classification (NCBI taxonomy): domain Eukaryota; kingdom Metazoa; phylum Chordata; class Actinopteri; order Cyprinodontiformes; family Cyprinodontidae; genus Cyprinodon; species Cyprinodon tularosa. The sequence goes on along the minus strand of NW_024038908.1, from coordinate 176,870 downwards.
GAGTGTTTTACTTACTGTGCAGCAAAGTGAAGAGCAGACTTCTTGTCTTTGGACTTGCATGCAAGGCCAAGTTGCCCTGAGAGGCCGAGCATGTTCTTCACAGAATCATGGATACCAAGTCTGCAAGCATAGTGCAGTGGTGTGCACCCTTCGTTATCCTCACAGCTCAGCAAGGCCTTCACACTGTTATGCTAAAGTCAGACACATTATATAAAGGTTTAATTAGTAGTACACAAACCTTGGTCCAGGAAATGAAGGAAAGAAAACAAACTTAATGCTGAAATTGACAAAAGTAGACCTTTCAAACTAATATTGAATTAGAATTTACAGCCCTTTCAGAGTTTCAGGCATAATCTGACTTTTTTAGTCCTGGCTGACTGTGTCATATGAAGCAACCAAAGCTTTTCCCGCACAAGTATTGGCCATCCGGCGCTGCTTATTAGTGCTACTGCATTAAAGTTCTACCCAAAGTAAAGTGCAGAAAAATAACAGATTTTAGCCATAATTCCATCAAAAATTAGAGTACCTGCAGGTGCTATAATTTCACCTTCAGGTCATGACCTTCAGACTTCAGGTCATTTGCTCCATCTAGCATGCTTTGAGGATGGCTTCATAGATTGTTCACCAAACAATCTCTTTAAAGATCCTAGAGCACAGGTGTCAAACTGGTTCCAGAAAGGGCCGTGTGGTGGCTGGTTTTCTTTCCAACCAAGCAGTAGCACACCACACTCCATTCATCTCATCAAGGTGAGTCTAGTCTTAACCTGATGACTTGATGGGATGAATGGAGTCTGGTGTGCAACTGCTTGGGTGGAAAGAAAACCAGCAACCACACGGCCCTTTCTGGAACCAGTTTGACACCCCTGTCCTAGAGGATCATTTTATCTATTATTTGTGCCACATGTCACAGGCCGTCGTGGGTGTAATTCTAGTTTTTAAGTGTCAAGTGAGCAGAGGTGGGTAGTTAATAGCTACATACACTTACTCAGTTATGTTTACTTGAGAAGCTTTTAGATGAAAATATAATTTTATGCAAATTCAAATCTTATGAAACTATTGTTACCTTTACGCGAGTAAAAATTTCTGATTACCCTACTGTACCACCATGAGTAACGAGAGCTTTTCAGAGATCGGGTAGAAATATAATCGACAGTGTATATGCTTTTATCTATCTATTTATCTATCTATACTGTAGCAGGAAGTTCTTTATAATTTCCTAAAATAAATGCACTACTTAGTGTAAATGTTGGTTTTATAAGTTCATGTTGAAAAAAAAAAGATTTGGAAATACTATTCTGCCTAAATTTAATATTTTGTAATCATGTTATTTATTTGTATTTTTTTTTTTATTTCATTTTATACTTTAGAATAGCAGAATTTGCACAAAACTTTTTGCTTACATAATTTCAAACATTAATCACATGTTGTGAGCCAACAATCACTCAGTAATTGAGTATTTTTTTTTTTTATTCTTGTGTAATTTCTTGGATGACTACTTTCTACTTTGACTTCAGTAAAATCAAGTAGCGCTACTCTTACGTGATTAACAGTTTTGGATACTTGACCCACCTTTATCAGCGAAGCTGCGGTAGATTAAGACCTACTGGGGGCGAATCTGACATTGTGTATTTTTCCTGCTAAGTTATTGTTGTTGAGCAACATGGGCAGACTGCAAACAGAGCCGTGCACAAGGTAAACATGGCTTGGCGTTCTTGCACATGCACATTTGATAGCCATTTTGTAGAAGCAAACAGGTAGGTTGGTCTTGTGCCTGAACAGTGAATCCAGAGGTAACAGGAGCGTTTCTTACCTACATTTTCAGGAAAATAATATAATACATTTTTATGTAATGTCATCTGATCAATGCAGTGACACTTGCGAAGTAGTTTATCGGATAAATATTTTGCATCTCTGAGCTGCATCGCTCTTGGAGAGATGTTTTAGACCTGCCCTGGTTTGTTCTTTTGTTGGAGCATGAATATTGCTTTAATATCAGATGCATCGAGAAGCTGTGATTAAAGCTATATATATTTATATGCATTAGTAGATGCACATGGCAGAAATGCTAAAGAGCTGTGGGGTTTACCCTTACATAAAATCCAGGTTTTATTTTGTGATAAATTCTTCTTTTGAAAGCTGTGTAAGCACTGTTGCTTTAGTATATTCTATAAGGTTTAACATACAGTTTTCCTTTCAGAATCCAGTTCTTCTTGTCATCTTGCCATAAACGATTAATTCACAATAGAGTTATTAACCAGCTCCCAATATTTCATCATTTTCTATTAAACTCCACACTGTGTATTTATTAAGCAATTGCCACATACCTGTAAAACTTCCTCAGTGAGATTTTTCAAACCCTTAGGCTGCAGGATGGCCAGATGCAGAAAGTTACAGCCGCATTTGTCCTTCACATTCACATTAGCCCCTTAAAAGATATGAGCATATACTTACAACCACTCAAATGAAAAGTGATCAGAAATCATTGAACATTATCTGTGTACTTCTTGTTAGGGTATGCAGCATTTTATTCTACCTTTGGACAGCAGCAGAGCTACCGTCTTCCATGCTCCACAGCTAGTTGCCAGCAATAAAGGAGTGTTTCCCTTACAGTCAATGCTGTTCTGGTCAGAACCCTAGGGAAAAAATACATATAAATCTTGTTATTTCTCGATTAATTTCCTTGTAATTACTTTTAATAAATACTTTAGAACATTTATATGAAAAGTAATCTAGGAAGAAAACAATTTAAGCAGAACTCTTATACTTAAGTTGTTAATGTTCTTCCATGCAAAATTCAATACTATAGTGAAAATGTGGCTGTTCTCATCTCTCATTTGCTCTAGGTATGCTTACTCTACCATAGATGCCCAGGGAGTTTTCAAAATTACTTTTCTTCATAGTATTAAAAAGGGTATTATGTTACTTAGAAAACAGCTTTCACTGTTCGATGATTTCTCTACATCTGGAGGCAGACATGCTTTTCATCTAAAACATACAGCTTTAATCACCACAAGTCTACATATTGAGCTGTGGGGAATAATTATGACCATTTTTTTTTTTTTTTTTTTTCAAAGATCTTTTCTTTTTTGTTTTTTAACAAATACTAAATAAATAAAAAGAATAATGATCAATTTGCTCCACTTAACTATTGTATGTTACAAACTTTTACAAACACTGTGTATCTTGTTCTATTACATTAATAATTTGTATTTTTTATGTTGGAAAGAGCAAAACCTGACCTAGTGTGTAAATGTTTGCCAATCTATCTCACAATTTCATGGCTTTAGTACTAGAAGGCTTCAGGTCAAACATCTTAACTTTTTCTAAAAAATTGGTTTACATTAAATAAACTCTGACTCGTCTTTCCACCTAGCAACATACGTCCAATAAATGCAATTAATGAGGGATTGAGGGCCGACAAACAATCATCAGCACCTTGAACCAGGTCAGTAATAGTATGGAAATATAAAAAGTGGTTACAGATATTTTTGATAAAAAAATAATTAATAATCTAGAAGAACTCCTCCCAGGAAGACACCAAAGTGCATCTAGTACTGGAAAGAGTACAGGAACAGCTAACAAAAGGAACAGAGATTAATTACAGGAGCCCTAAACCTTAAGCAAGATGTGTCCTAAATGAATGTGTACATGTGTGTCCATGCGTGTTTGTGAATGCTTTATTTACCAAAGAAATTAGGTAATCTGCCAGCTCCGCATGATCAAATATTGTAGCCCTGGAAAAGCAAACACAGTTTCTGTGAACCGACAAACACAGCTGCAAGGGCCAAAAAAACCTTAGTCACGGTGTCCAATGTTAAAAGAGTGATTTCAATCTAATTCTGTTTCGTCAGAGTGTGACATAACAACAAGGTTTTTCTTTTTCATTTCATCTCCTGGATTGCAGTTGTTCTATTAGATGACGCACGCCAGTCATAAATTCCTGGCAGTCTGGTGGCGTTCTGCATGTGCAGCGGCTAAAGTGGATGACTTCTGCAACTACTTGACTGATGAAAAAATATTTGTTAATCCACATGTCTGTAAACCCCAAATCTGAGGACAGCAGGGAAGATAGCTGTTGCAGTAAAGAGCAGAGATTAGACATCAAACCAGCTGGCATCAAACTGTACAGTATGATCCTTTCTTTATGTGTACACTATGCTATCTCTACCAATATTAAAATGTGCAGGTTAAAATTCGTCTCCTAGCATGCATAGGCTTCACAAAGCGGTAGGTTAAAGTCCAGTCTGGGATAAATTGTGCTTGGCAGGACGTGTTATCACTGTGATTTCTCTTAGCTAAAGGAGTTTCAGTGCAATTAAACAATACAATGTTTAAATACTCATTAAAAAATTAACTGGATGGTGCTAAACTGAAAAAAGTGTTTTATGTTGGAAAGATTTTTATAATTGAAAACAAGAAAGGATAATTTTCAGTGTTTACTCAACATTAGAGCCATCTTATATAAGAGAAGAGTGAAAACAACTAAGTTGGCCCAAATAGCTTCTGGTTCATTACAGATTGTTTCAAAGCTGATAAAGTTAAACTAGTTGTGAAATGAGAAAACAAAAAACAAAAAAAAAGGTAAAAAAATATGTTCTCCGCAAAAATTTTAATTTGTTTTTACCCGGCCGCGTATGTCATCATGTACACCTAATACAGTCGATCAGTCTATAAATCACTGAATAGCTCAGAACCAAAATACATTATGGACTACTTAACATATCAACCCACCCACACCCCTCAGGTCTTCTGCCTTAAGTCCACTCTGCCTACCCAGAACAATAAATGAACATGGAGAAGCAGCTTTCAGTTTGAATGCTCTACTTATTTGGAACAAATCCTAATTTCCTTTAAATCAATGTTAAAATCCTACATTTGTTTAGATCTGTCTTGGTTCTATTTAAACCATTACCTCAAACATTCATAGATTAATTCTGCTTCTTTCTGTATTTTTACTTCTGTCTCCTTGAACCCCAGTCAGCCTCGGCAGATGGCCGCTCACACTGACCTGGTTCTGTTGGAGGTTTCTTCCTGTTAAAATGGTGTTTTTTCCTCTCCACTGTCAATTGAATTGAATAAATAATTTAATTGAATTAATTCTGTAATCAAACTTTTTTTGTCTAGTCTCTATTTAGACACTGCAGTGTACTTTTCTCTGTGTTTGATTTGTCTAATGCTCTGCTCATGTACTACAGTATCTGGTCTATAGTGATAAGTAATAAGCATAAGTGTGCAAAATAATGATTTATTATTCATAATGCATTACTTATTTAACAAAGATGAAGCCATAATATAAAACTTTGTGGGGGGAAAAAAGGCACACACAACAAGTGCACGATTGTTGTGAAACACAGACATTTTCTGAGGAGACAAGAGTAAAGGCTAATTGTTGACATTCATTCTGGGTGGGATGATAGGAGAACACCTACTTGTGCAGTGGGGTCTGGCAAGCTCCATCAGTCAGGTTGATGACATCTTCTACTTGGTCCACAGTGGACAGCATCAATTTTACCACCTCTATAGCCCCCTGAGTGCAGGCCAAATGAAGCGGTGTGGAACGGTCATTCTGAAGATGAAGATGTTATTAAAAAAAACACAAAAATTATAATGTAAGCAAGCATATCTTGCACACACTACTCTTGTGAAGCATCAGAGGTGTACCTCTAAATTCCTGAAAAAAAGAGGCTGTCACACAAACTTTGATGTGAAAACCGAGACAGGCAGAAAACATAGTACTGATTGCCCCACTCAGCTCCATAGTGTAAGAGGAGGTAATCTGTATCAATTTAACTATCTAAAGCTATTACTATAACCCCTATTCAGGCCGTACCTCTGGCCGCTAGCCCAGAGCTGGACAAAACAAACAATCCTGAAAGAAAGAGACCAGACAGACATTTCCAAGTAGCATAACTGCCAGGAAAATGTTGTACAGGTGTAGGCAAATGGGCCGTAGATTAAAAAGCTAAGCAAAAAAAAAATGCAAATCCAGCAAAGCATGCAATTTACAGATGGAAGAGGACTCGGGCCATTTGCGTTCTGCTTATAACTATGTCAACGTAAGTGATAGGAAAACAACTTGGTACTAAGCAAATGAACATCTGTGTTGTGATGGATTGTTTTTGCATTTAGGGAAAGTGTAAGTGTTTGCAGACCACCGTTGACATGTTTATGATATTTGTCAGTCTCATACTTGTTGCTGGTCGATTTTGGCCCCAGTGGCAATGCAGAGACGGATGGTCTCAAAATTTCCACCACGCACAGCCAGATGGAGAGGGCTGCTTTTAGACTTGTCCAAGTAGTTGATGTGGGACACTGCATTGTGACCATTCTCTTCTCCTGCAAACAAATCAAGCACTACTTTTTGGTGTAATGTTTTCGATATGCTGCATACAACCTTTATCCTAACAAACTAACACTGTTAATACCGTACAGAAACTCTTTAAAACCTTATAACCGCATTGTGCTTGAAGTAAACATCTTTTAACAATCCAAAACTTACAAAACAGTCTCCCCACAAGCACTGAATCACTCTGAAGCATTAGGTTCTTAAACATTTTTCCTGAAAATGCATCTTGAGGATTTCAGGGCCAAGATGAGCTTCCCTTATCTATCAGCCTAATTTGTTATTTGGCCTTGCAAGAAATGTTCATAGCTGTCAGCAGTTTGGGATTTTTTTGTTGACAAATCCTGTTTTTTTCTCATACCAGCCTTAAGAATGACTTCCATAGCTTTCTTTGCTCCCGCGAAGGCAGCAGCATGCATGGCGAAATGACCCAGCTTGTTCTGTTTGCACAGCATGGCTCCATGCTTTATCTTTAAAAATATGGACAAGAAGAGGTTATGTTTTATGAGAAGTAAAGTAGTTGTAATCCTCTAAAGAGATGCAGCTCTGTTTTAATGCAAATCATACAATTGGAAACTTATTTTGGTACGTACCAGCATGTTCAAAGCCTCACAGTTATTTAGGGAGCAGGCCAGTATGAGTGGGGTGTTTCCAAGGTCTCCCTGTAGGTTGCAGTCTGTCACGCTGTAGGACAAAAGCAGCTAAAGGGAGGCAAGGATTTTTTTTTTTTTAATCAGCGTCATCCAGTCTGTGACATCATTATCTGCCCTAACAATACGTCCTTGGTTCTGCACCATGCTGTGTCAGGTTATGGAGATGAGCCAAATGCTGCCTTCACCAAGACCTGTGTCATTCTGTATAGAATATGAAGTATTTTGGCTTTTCAAAAGTATGTAGGACAAAATGTCATACAAATATTTAAAACAATTTTTTTAATTAGTTAAATGTTGCATTGCTAAATTTGAGACCAAATCGCAGAAGTATTCACACTTAAATTTCTTCACAGATTGACACATATTCACGCATATTTTCAAGAATATAATAACTCCATATCATCTTAGTTTTCTTTATACATTATACTGCAGTTCCTATACAATGAGTTTAGTGTTTGCAGCTTTTATATCATCACCCTCCATCTGCATAGTGGCAGAAACAAACTCTAGACCTCATCCAGTCTTATTGTTTTTTTTAATCATTTTTCTGACTTAGCAGTTTGGGCGTCTTAGCCAATTTCGTATTTTCTATCCAAAAATTATCAAAATACACCTGTGTTATCTGAAGTCCTTGTTCTTATGTCTTCCTAAATATGGAGGTAGGCTAAGAAAATCAGTTATAAATGAATAATTGTTGGTCTAAAAATCTGACAACTTGAAAAGAAAATAAATACATTTATTGCAAAGTGGTGCATTTTATTGAAATCTTAGGTGGTGAGAAACAGTTTTAATTTTTTGACTACGAACTGTTCGCTCTCAGATTCCTCACCCCAACCAGGTTGTTGTGCCCGAGGCTGATCGCCAGGTGTAGGGGGGAGAAGAGGGCATTGTTGAGGATGTTGGGGTTTGCTCCCAGGTCCAAAAGCGCCCTGCAGCTTTCAGCTTTGTTTTTCTCCACAGCCCAGTGCAGAGGTACGTTGCCCCGGTCATCACAGCTGTTTAATTCTGGTGTGTGACACGCAAAGACATGAAGAAAAAAAAAATTGTATGCATTTTTTTTTTTTACATCCTGACCTCTTTGATATATAACAGAATGCAGAGAAAACACTTAGTCAAAGCCCCTTTAAGATAGAATTATGATAATTCATATGGAGCATGCAGCAGCACACTATGATCAATGGCTGAGTCATGCTTACCCTGTGAGTCTATGACAGAGGTGATGAATTGAATGAGAGTGACGTGGCCCCCTGCAGCAGCATGATGAAGGGGACTGGCTCCGCATTCATCTCTCTCACCGAGGACCTCTGGGCTCTTCCTCACCAGGTTTTCCAGAAGTGTCAGGTCCCCCTTCTCTGCTAACTGCACAGTATGATTCCAGCATAACATGATCAAATGTGCAGTGGGTTTATCGATCTGCTGTCAGTTCTTAAATATCTGTCTTATTTGATCAATCTGGCCTAAATAAATCATTATCAGGTAAAAAGAGAAGGTCTCTGTCTGTGAAACAAGGTTGTTGTTTTTTTTTTATTGTTTATCTTATTAGAAAAGTAAAACTTATGTTTCGTATTTGAAGTTTTTGGTTTTCTTTTTAGAAAAAGGTTTTTAAAGGTGTCCTCAAAAATGTTTTCTTAGACAGGTTTCTAGCTGATCACAGGGCAACATAGAAGTATAGAAAATAACTTTAATGCATTTCCATATTACAGACTTAAAAAGAGAAATGGCATTATGCTGCATAGCTCCTACACACCACATCATTTCCCAAAGTAATTACAAAAAAAGAAAGTGGGGAAGAAATTGAAATAGGACAAAAAATGTCATTATTTTAATAAAGCAATGTAACATAAGGCTTTGGAAATAGTGCTGTCCTCAACCTCTAAGAAGTTGTAGATGGGCCTTTGAGGAGGAACAATATAACAGAAATGCTCAAATACATCACAGTTACAGTACAGTACAAAAGAGTTTTGGTGATGACTATATGTACACTTTATATATCTGAGGAGGTATCCATATTTTTTGGCCCTAAATGAATCATAGAAAATGCTCTGCAAATTCCAGCTCAGCAAATTATTGACTTATAGATACAAATTTTACTTTTGAAGGAGACTGCTTAAAATACAGCTCCAGGTGGACAAAAACTAATTGCGCATTTATGAAAATGTTACTAATTTTTTTTTTTATTATTAACCAATAGTTCATTATTCTTTGCCTCAAATTTAACCTTGATCTCAGTAAAGTTCTTAGACGGGAACAATAAAAGACACGTTTTTAAGAAGAAATATACATGAAAATATATACTGAAGAGCAAAAGAATAAAAATATGACCGGTTAAATTTTTGAAATTATGACTTTTCACTTGTAGTGTATGACTTAGATATAAACATAACTGTACCGTTTGACATTTTGAATTTTGTTTTGATAAAGCAACAACCTAAATAACAGCCTTTAAAAATGGTTCACAGTTTTTATTCTGAGTCTGTTCTAATGCACAAATGAGAGTTTCCATGAACAAACACAATGTTTTGTTTTTATGGATCTAAGAAGAGAAATAGTCTCAATATGTTTCAGAAATCTGCACCGCCCGAAGCAAGTTCCTGAACAAGTGATGGTCCTGCTGCTGAAACTAAAAAATGTATATATACAACAACACAGCAACCTTTTATTTTTTCAGTCCCCATTTAATAAATGCAGCAATCTAAATAATAGCTCTAAATCAACAGGAGGTGGCATGTAGTTAGGGCTTTTTACAACAGAGACATCAAACCATTTGTTTACTCAGTCCTCGGGGTGAGAGTAGATTGTTACTTCTTCTCTTGGAAAAACATCACAGATTCAAAGGCTATGAACCGAGGAAAAGCATGACAAATAAAAAGTAAGGTAATAGCAATGGGTCAAGGCCTCTGCAATAACTTATTGTATACTCGATACTTGGTTTGACATGATAAGCTCATGTTTTGGAATTAGAATTTAAAAAATGATATCTTGCCATTGGGAGTTAATATCTTGTCCAAATTTAAGTCAAGTCTCCAATTTTTCACCTTTGAAAGGCTATTCAAATGCAGTCTCATATATTTTAATCCAAAACATATCATAGTTCCAGGTTTTTTAAGTTTAAGGGCAAGTCTCTAATGAGTCATTCCATGCTAGGCAGCAAGCTTTTCTGGCCCTTACAGTATGCTTCAGGTCTTATAAAGAGCCAGTTTAGTAAAGCATTGTGTCCCTTTCCCGCACTATCAGTCTCAAGCATTTATAACTGAATTTAAGAGCCTCTCGCCATTTCACGTCATCTAACCTTCTAACCATAATTTCCGTTAAATGAGGGGTCCACCTCCATAACTCATAGGACAAGTTGACTTCATGAAGATTCAGTAAAATACATGGGTAAACTGTTATTAAGCATGGGGGTTACATTTTTAATTCATTACAAGGTAGCAAGAAGGTTCTGGGCTTGAACCCTGGCCTTGGGTCCTCTGAAAATATTGACTTCTTGCCACAGTCCAAAAAACATGACAGTTAGTTTAGTTGGTTACTAATGTCATCTTTGGTATGCCATGTGATGGCTTGGTTTCTCCTATGTGTCACTTTGAGTGACTGACAACTTGTCCAGTTAAACCTGCCTTTAAACCAATAACCACTAAGTTTAGACACCAATCTGAGTATATATATATTTTTTAAAAACTGGTAGAGGGATATTTGAGTTAAAGGAATAGTACACCCAAAACATGATTAGCCTTCATTTTCTACTCACCCCCATGCTGAACAACACTCTGGAGTACTTTTTTGATATCTCAAATGCATCTGGAGATCTGGGAGGCTTCTTGCTGTCTGCTGACATTCAAATAATGGAGGTCCATGGCGCCCGAGACAGAAAGGTCCATAAAAGTCCACAAAAACGTGTCAATATTCCTCCATACTGCTCGTCCAATGTAATCCAAGTGTCCTGAGTGGGTAGCATCCAGAATTTACTCGAAACGAAGTCATTTAGAATGTTTTTAGAGCATAAACAGTAGTGTATAGGATTTCCTAATAGCGCCCCCATGCGCGCTCACGATTCTACGGAAGCCGGCAGACCAAACCGGAAGAAAGTGTGCATTCAGCGTCTGGTCTGCCGATAATGCAAGCGTAGAAGAAGAAATGTGCTGTTTACCTGTGCAAAGAAAGAAACAACGAAAGAAAAATGTCTGAGGACTTCAGTGTTGAGGAAGAGCATGAGTTCTTTGCCGAGCTGAATGCGCTGGTTTGGTCTGCCGGCTTCCGTAGAATCGTGAGCGCGCATGGGGGCGCTATTAGGAAATCCTATACACTACTGTTTATGCTCTAAAAACATTCTAAATGACTTCGTTTCGAGTAAATTCTGGATGCTACCCACTCAGGACACTTGGATTACATTGGACGAGCAGTATGGAGGAATATTGACACGTTTTTGTGGACTTTTATGGACCTTTCTGTCTCGGGCGCCATGGACCTCCATTATTTGAATGTCAGCAGACAGCAAGAAGCCTCCCAGATCTCCAGATGCATTTGAGATATCAAAAAAGTACTCCAGAGTGTTGTTCAGCATGGAGGTGAGTAGAAAATGAAGGCTAATCATGTTTTGGGTGTACTATTCCTTTAAGTTAATAATTTTTAATTACCCAAACTCTCTTTAGTACATAGCTCAGTTTAGGAGACATGTTATTATCATAAAGCTACAGCAGTTATGATCAGCATTTTCAAGAAAGCCCAAGGTCCATAGACATCCTAAGTTATTACATAAACACAATTAAATTGATCCATCTCTGTCAGAGCTGAGCCAGTAAATTAGAGTAAATGTTGATTGATGCTAATAAATGAAACAATTAGCACAGCTGTAATAATTTCATTAAACAGCCGTGTACAATCCATCAATTTCTCTCTTTTTTTTTTTTTTTACCAGAACTAGAACCAAACATGGAGAAGCAGCATTTAGTTCCTAAGCTCCGCTTATCTGGAACAAACTACCAGAAAACTGTAAGGGTGCTGAAAGCCTGAGCTCTTTTAAATCAAAGTTAAAAACCCATTTGTTTAGAACTGCCGTTAACTGGTTAAGTTAAACTGTTAACTGAGGTATTATTTTTATTTAAGGTTGTGTTCCAACCGTTTTATTTTCTTGTCTACCTGCTTTTATCATGTTTTTTACTTGCTATTATTTTGCTTTTTTTTTGTGGTCCAAATGTTTTATTTGTTTTGCAAATATTTTTGCTTTTAATATGCTTTTATTTTATTTTATAATTCATGTAAAGCACTTTGAATCACCAATGTACTGAATTTTGTTACAAAAATAAAATTGTCTTGCCTTGCCTTACAGTGCCTAAAATGAAAACAAAAATACAATGAAATTAGGATGTTGATGACAGTCGAGTTCCTGACATTGAGAAGTCTTGAGTATTTATAGCATAAGTTTACCTATAGCTTTTTTTTGTTAAATTAGTGCAACTCAAGTCCAAGTCACCATCTAAAGTTTATGTTTTGGAGATAAAAGAGTGTAGAGTTTTTCTTTGTTTTTTTTTTCATTATTATTGATTATTCTTACCTCGACTGCATTTAGACTCGCCAGGGCTGAATCTTCATCCTCTATGACATAAGTGTAACAGCTGGTCTGGCGCACCACATCTCTGCTGAAGTTCATCACTTTGCTGAAGAGCCAGTAAATCACCAATGGGGAGAATAATAACATATCTTTATTTATATGATTCAAACATTCAGTATATATAAACCAGCAAAATTACATCGAAAACAAACTATTGGCTCTGTAAAGAGTGCAAAAACCCTGCTAAACATGCTGAAGAATACTGTCTCTCTCTGATGGTGTGCAGATTATTAATTCAGTCATAAGATTATGTTGCCTAAAGGGGAAATGTGCACAGATTACTTTGTCTTTACCCAGTAGGACATTCAGATCCACAGAGTATTTGGGGTATGAAGCCTTTCAGTAGAAGAAAATGATGGCGTCCTTCAAAGCTTGCTTGCAGTTTGTTTGAGTTTTTCCCATGTGGCCTACAGGGTGATCCTGGGTGAACAAAGTTGAAAGAGACCTTATCATGCAGTGAATAAAAATTCATGGGAATACCCTTGGAATGTTACTGAGGCATTGGTTTCAGAAACAACTGCTGTTTCTTGCAAGTAAATACTGTAGATGTTAAAAATTTATTCTTAATCTGTCTGGGAAAGTGTTTTGTGAAAATGTTTTGTTTTTGCTGCCCACCTGATCCAAAAATACATTTCGACACAGTAGGTGACAACTCACAGCAAACATTTAAGCAATCTAACATGCACCAGTGGCCCTGAACATTGACTCTAACAAGGACTTTTCCATTAGAGTTGGCAGAATAGTCAGTCTAGATTAAAGTTTGGTAATTAACTGTAGGCTCAGTGAGCTGTGGTCACCAAAGCCATCAGATTGATTCCCCTCTTCTAAGCTATCATTGCATTCCAGTAATTGGTTGCTCTGGCCAATAAAAAAAATAAATACATAAATAAAAAAATCCACATTGTTTATGCAATAATATGACTGAGAATATATATATACAAATATTTTCTCACGCTATTTTCCACTGTAACATTTTTATCTGTTTCATACAGAGTTTGTTTTAATCAATAATATACTTTAGCAATAGCTTAGTGCTATATACTGTATGTATATGCTATTTAACATTGCCCTCAAGCATTAACCGCAAATATACAGTAAGAGCACAGCACTAACTGATGACATGGAATCAGTTCCACTTCTGAACCATGTTTGTTTGCACATCTTCCACGCCACCGAGGCAACTTTGCAAAACTCAACAGAACCTACTGTATAATTTGATCTTTTGTAATATGGTGAATTTGATTTAGAGAAAGAGAATGTGATCACGCCCATCATTTCCGAGCAGCTGCGGTAAATATGTGCCATTGGTTTCTGTATTAAGCCTGTCACACATTAAAGGAGCCAAGTCTCCAGGAAGTGCACTAATAAGCACTGGTTGAGTAATTTCTCAAACAAAACAAAAACATAAATTACCACTTTAGCTGCTTTACATATACAAAGATTTGACTGTGATGTCTCATGTTCTAACATTAGGATTCAGGAGTATAATAGCTTTGAAATCTACTAGTCTTATTTAAGTTAGAAAACACATTTTGTATCCTTATACCTTTAGTTAAAACTGCATTTTGCTTTTTTTGTAAGACTTTTTAATTGACTCACTGTCTTTGGTTGTTGTTAAATACCATCTTTTATTGTTAAAATTATCAAGCTTTCTTCTTATCTCTATGTGTTTTCAGGGGATGCCGAAGATCTACATGCCATTGATCTTAAATTAGACATAAAAAGGGAAATGCAGTTATAATTTTACATTCCAAAATATAATTCCTAAATAATAGCAGATTTTATAACTTCAAAATTGAACATTATTTAATTGGATGATATTAAAATGTAAGGAATAAAATAAATAATTACAAATCATAAACTCTAATAATCTCAATTATCTAAATTATTTTGAAACACAAGTTATACAAGGGAATAAATGATCATAAACTGTAACAAATGGAGAACAGATTAGGAATATTTGTTTAATCAGACAATATTATTACTTTATAATTAAAAATTAGCATAGTAACTATCGTTATTCGAATCATTACTAAAAAACAGACTTTTACTTTAAATATTATAGCCAAAAAACTTATTAAATATATTCAACCACACCTTAACTATTAGTAAAACATAATCATCTTCAAAACTCACAGAGGAAAGCATAAGAGACACCCATGGAAGCAGGAGATACTTACTACACATGCGAGATGCTGCTGTTGAGCCGGGAAATCTGGATGCTCTCTCTTCACCACCACAAAAAGGCTTTAAATAGTGTGGGAAGGAAGCCTTTTACATGTCTCTCATCTAATGCAGGCAATATTCTGCCCCCCTGTGACCAAATCGCTCACATGATGTTTTCAAAGTCAGGGAGAGGTGTAACCTGAGAGGACACTTAACTGGCAGCATTGCAGTAATATACTGAACATGATACATTTTATTTCTTTATATTTGTTTTAATTAATTAATTTCTGAAAAGTGGATGCCGGCTTAGTCATTGGTTTCCTGTATTAGACTAAATTACTTCAGAAAGTTTTATCTCATCTGATTACAATATCACAAGCAAATGTTTCAACATTTGTCAATACCTTTCAACAGCATTTTAGTTTACGTAACTAGAGAGACATTTTAAATGATCTGAAGTTGGGGCTAATTCTTTGCCTGCAAAGTACTCAGAATCCCAGTATTATGAAGTGACAGTGGTGTAGGTTGCTAGAGTTTGAGCTGAAAAACATTTAGATAACCATTTACTTAGGAAAAGCTAGGTAAATTTTTCCACTTAGAAACTCTTTTAAATTTTTACTCAATAAAATCTAATTATATTTTACTTACTAAGAAGAGTAGATTTAACAAACAAACAAGTAAAAGTTACTATCAAATTTCTCTTATCCACAAATTATGTGTTTTTGTTTCACTAGTAAATTTTACCCAACAAATCTAAATTCCAACTGTATGCAATTTTCATTATTATTTTAATATATGCAACTCATTCAAATAAACTCAATAAATTGAAGAGTAATCTGATCGGATTTAGACAGTTACTGTGCAGTTGTTGAATAGGACAAACTAGTAAATATCCATGAATCCATCTTATCCGTTTTATTCAGTCAGGGTCACAATGGGGCGGGTGCCACTCTGTAGCAGTCTATGGGTAAGAGGTGAGGTACACCCTGGACAGGTGGCCAGACAGTCGCAGTACAACACAGAGAGGCATGTTCTTGGACTGTAGGAGGAAATTGGAATACCCAGCGAGAAAACCATGCATGCATGGGGAGAACATGCAAACTACTTGGAGAGATCCTGGATCAAGGTGTGAATCCAGAACTTTTTTTGCTACAAAGCAGCAATGCTGCAAACTGTGCTACCACGCAGTCAGCAAGCAAACAATATTTTCTATTTCTGACCTTAACATGGTCAGATGAGGAAAAAGCAAAAAGTTTACTTCTAATATCCAATTATACATTACTTGCATCTGTTAAGTTTGGAACTTAATTAATTTTTTAATACTATTAGGTAATATGAAATAAATGTATTTGTAATTTGATGGATACAGATTTAGACATTAATTCTAAGCAATACATTAAATTAAAAAGTGTCATTTTGAAGTATACATACTGACAGTACATTGCAATTTGTTAAAAATGTTAAATAAAAACCGAGGTAATATTTTCAGGACCAAAACGTCCCTTTTTTCAGTGCCTGTTATAACTGCAACCTCTTATTGTCTCAGTTGTGTCCTTGAGCAAGGCACTTCACTTGCGCTGTTTACTGATGGTGTTCAGAGGGTTCAGTAGAGTCTCTGTACTGCAGTTGTGGCTACAGTGTAGCTTCCCATGTGAGTCTAGTGTGAGGGGATTAAGGGTCCTTGGACTTCGAATTAAGTGAAAAACAGATATTGCTAATTTAAATAGGGAGTTTTTTGTGATGTAATAATCATTTAACAATTAATTTGTATAATATGGGTCACCTGTTATGTAAAGATCAACTGAACCAAAAAAAATCTGCATTAAAAAGTACATTAACCTAAATGTACACGTTTGCAACCCCTTTAACTATAACATTGCTAAAACACAATGTTGAAAGAGTAGATGTGTGTCTGTCTTGATTTGGTAAAACAGCATCTATCCATTGCCATGCAGATTTCCTTTTATATTTAGCTAAGAAGCTTTGCTAAGATATCCATAGCTTTCATTTTTGTCTCATGAAGCCACTCCTATATGGATTTGGTTAGACTCTTGGGTTTACTGTGCAGCAAAAGGAAAAAAAAAAACATCCATCTTCAAACAAACTGAAGGTTTAGGGGCAAAATAAAAGAGTTCTGCTTCATATTCCTAGCCCTTACCCTTGATATATGCATTTTGTAGCAAGGTTGTCCTTTCTTATAAAGCACAACCTGGTCTTTCTGGAAAACTGCTTAATTTCCATTAGTGTTGATGCCTGCTTCTTACAAGTTTACTGGACAGTTTATGTGTTGCATTCTGTTATTTTGGATTAATATATGTGTATGTGATGTTACAGTTGTTAATTATAGATTGCATCCAATTATGTGCAATGGTGTACAGACAATGCTCTGAAACTTTTCAAAGACTTTTACTGATAACTTGGGGGAAAAAATAAACTTTTGCAGTTCTCTCAGTAAACCATTGCTTTATCTAAAGGACATACATTTTAAATAGTAAGAATAATCTTATAAGGACAGCTAAACTTTATTTAAGCTTTCAGCATTCATTATCACTGATGACCCAAAGATCAGATGCTTTGATCTTCCTCTATCGTGCCGTTTTTTCTGCTATATTAAGAAGGATAAATGTGTGGAAATAATAAAACAATTTATTGTGTTTTCATATTTTTAGATCACAAACAAGGGCTTTTGCTTCTGTACTTGACTTCCAACATCCTGCAGTATTTATTTAGTTCTTTTTGATTTTTTATGCTTCAGCCTTTTTTGATGCTGTTTTTTTACTCTTGACATGTTACAATAAAGTCAAGCTCTAAGTCCTCCTTGTTGATGGGGAGGATTAGGGAATATTGCTCAGGGAACCTTTATCAGACAGGATTATCAGATAAGGTATATCATTAACCAAGGATTATACAAGCATTTCTGCCATGGGAATAAGTATCTCTGTGCAGTTCTGTTTCAGACTGTACAGAATGTGTGTACATAAAGGTTGCCCTGCAGATGGCAAGGTATTTTAGTACTTTTTATACTGTATAAAATCTGCAAGTAGCAATTCTTGGTGCGGTAAAACATCTGAAGGTTAACTCTTCCTTTGGATAAAAAAAATGCAATGCTTTCTAAATGAAACTTTCATCAATATTTTGTTCCAAAACTGCAAAACAACATCACTAGTTTTAACCCATTTCTGCACATTGATCACCCGAATGAACAACTGTTTAAAAGTTATTGATTGGTCTAGCACATGCCCATGTTGATGGTTGTGTTCATGTATTCTGTAAACATTTTTATCTGATGTAAATTCCACTAAGGATATAACAATCCAGTTGATTTTACTTTAAAAAAAAATGTGTGAGGTAACAGAAAAAAGGAACAAGCATAGAGGGAGAAACTGCAGTATAGGGGGTAGGAAAGTACAGGGTGGGTGCAAGAGTGTAAGATTCAAGATTTTTATAAAGACAGAAAGGGACACCCCTGTTTTGGTAGTGCTCAGTAGGTCATGCATGATGATAGTCTGAATTGTCTACAAGGTGGTACATATGGGCATTGCTAGCCAACAATCTTTGAAAACTGCAGGGACTGAACATTAACATTAATAATGTAATCGTGAGAGCATTGGGAAATATTGCCTTAAGCACTTTGTGTGTTAACATTAGTGACATGAAATGAAAATTCAACAAACAGAGACATGTGAGTTCATTTAGACTGACTGAGGACTTCTGCGGAAAGAGGTTTTAACAGCACCACAAGGTGGACCAGCTGAGGGAACACTCCAGCAGCGTGTGCTGTGGTGAGTTGGGTTATGTAGATGCTAAGGGTAAACCTGCAAATAGGCCACGCTGGCTTATGTGCAATTTCCTCTAACTCACTTAAAAAAATTATTTTGTATCATTTACAAAGCTTCTGCTTCACAAACAAGAACATTGACTTTGGTTTTAATTTAATTTTAAAAAGGAGATGTATACTACCAGGGCTTTATAGTGGAACACTCGGTAGCACTGCTGCATGGTGGAAGAAGGTTCCGGGCTCGATTCCGACTATCTGCATGGATTTTGAATGTTCTCCCCGTCCATGCCTGGGTTCTCTCCAGGTACTCCGGCTTCCTCCTACAGTGCATGAACATAACTATTAGGCTAATTTGCTTCTCCAAATTGAGTGTGATTGTGCGTGAATAGTTTTTTGTTCTGTCTGTCTCTGTGTTGCCCTGCAATAGACTGGCAGCATGTCCAGGGCATACCCCGCCTCTTGCCCGTAGACAGCTGGAGATACAGTAGGCACCAGCACCCTTCACAACCCCAGCTGGGATAAGAATGACGGAAAATGGATGGATGGATGTCTGAAAGAATTTGATTTTAGAAACAAGGCCAAAACTATCAATTTGGCTGTAATGGGCAATCAAAACCACTTTGTAAATGCAATCTTCAAAAAAAAAAACTTGGACACATCCTCTTATTGTATGTGCTGTTATGTTGAATGCTTTTTTATCTGCACAAGCAATTTATTGCTCCTTATTAAGGATCTTTGAAAATCAGGCCTACAGTACCGTATATCAGAAAACTCCTTTTAGAGGAATAATAAAAATTTAATTTTCCAAATGAATACATTTTGTATATACTATAAAAATTAATCAAAAATAATAGGGTTGATATAACTGAAACATGACAGGGTTGACTCTGATTGGCACAATGATCTAATACAGTATTTGGACACAATAACTACAAAGGGTGTTGGACAAATAAGAATAAGAAGTCTTGGCAAAAGATTTGAGGTTAGTCTGGTATCCACTCAGGGCACAAAGATACAACTTTTTCATATCTGATAATATACTAGTATTTCAGATTTATTTATATATACTGTATATATATATATATATATATATATATATATATATATATATATATATATATATATATATATATACACTATATTGCCAAAAGTATTTGCTCACCCATCCAAATTATTGGAATCAGGTGTTCCAATCACTTCCATGGCCACAGGTGTATAAATTCAAGCACCTAGGCATGCAGACTGTTTTTACAAACATTTGTGAAAGAATGGGTCGCTCTCAGGAGCTCAGTGAATTCCAGCGTGGAACTGTGATAGGATGCCACCTGTGCAACAAATCCAGTCGTGAAATTTCCTCGCTCCTAAATATTCCACAGTCAACTGTCAGCTGTATTATAAGAAAATGGAAGTGTTTGGGAACGACAGCAACTCAGCCACGAAGAGGTAGGCCACGTAAACTGACGGAGCGGGGTCAGCGGATGCTGACGCGCATAGTGCGAAGAGGTCGCCAACTTTCTGCAGAGTCAATCACTACAGACCTCCAAACTTCATGTGGCCTTCAGATTAGCTCAAGAACAGTGCGCAGAGAGCTTCATGGAATGGGTTTCCATGGTCGAGCAGCTGCATCCAAGCCATACATCACCAAGTGCAATGCAAAGCGTCGGATGCGGTGGTGTAAAGCACGCCACCACTGGACTCTAGAGCAGTGGAGACGCGTTCTCTGGAGTGACGAATCGCGCTTCTCCATCTGGCAATCTGATGGACGGGTCTGGGTTTGGCGGTTGCCAGGAGAACGGTACTTGTCTGACTGCATTGTGCCAAGTGTAAAGTTTGGTGGAGGGGGGATTATGGTGTGAGGTTGTTTTTCAGGAGCTGGGCTTGGCCCCTTAGTTCCAGTGAAAGGAACTCTGAATGCTTCAGCATACCAAGACATTTTGGACAATTCCATGCTCCCAACTTTGTGGGAACAGTTTGGAGCTGGCCCCTTCCTCTTCCAACATGACTGTGCACCAGTGCACAAAGCAAGGTCCATAAAGACATGGATGACAGAGTCTGGTGTGGATGAACTTGACTGGCCTGCACAGAGTCCTGACCTCAACCCGATAGAACACCTTTGGGATGAATTAGAGCGGAGACTGAGAGCCAGGCCTTCTCGTCCAACATCAGTGTGCGACCTCACAAATGCGCTTCTGGAAGAATGGTCAAAAATTCCCATAAACACACTCCTAAACCTTGTGGACAGCCTTCCCAGAAGAGTTGAAGCTGTTCTAGCTGCAAAGGGTGGACCGACGTCATATTGAACCCTATGGATTAGGAACGGGATGTCACTTAAGCTCATATGTGAGTCAAGGCAGGTGAGCAAATACTTTTGGCAATATAGTGTATATATATATATATATATATATATATATACAGTATATATATATATATATATATATATATATATACAGTATATATATACAGTATATATATATACAGTATATATATACAGTATATATATATACAGTATATATATACAGTATATATATATATATATATATATATATATATATATATATTTTGATACCATGTGTGGACACCACCTACTGTTTTTGAAACTGCTCAAGAAAGATTTAGCTCGCGGTGACGAATCCAAAGAGTAATTGGTCCAAACATTAACTGGATAAGACTGAATCTTTCAACCATGTGTGAGCACTATTGAAAT
Source organism: Cyprinodon tularosa (assembly GCF_016077235.1). Lineage (NCBI taxonomy): Eukaryota > Metazoa > Chordata > Actinopteri > Cyprinodontiformes > Cyprinodontidae > Cyprinodon > Cyprinodon tularosa. The sequence continues at coordinate 155,621 of NW_024038908.1, read as the reverse complement.
TAGACAGTAGTACCACTGTATCTTAAACCTGTTCAAGTTAATCTGATTTGATCTGAGTAACCTAATGTTCAGGGTAGACCAGTAATATTAATTTTGCCATTGCAAAATTTTGACACCCCTGCTGGTGTTTAAACCCCAAAAAAACTATGGAATTTACACAGGACAGGATGGTATTTTTAAGAATAGATGTTATTGAAATAGACACAATGTTTAATTGCTGCCTTTCCAGTTAACTGTAAACTACTTGTGTCAGATACAAAATATAAAATAGAGAAATAGAGAAGTTAACAGCACTGCAATGACTTACTGTAACTGGAGGAAGGCAACCAACTGAAATTCCAATAACCTCTTTAAATCGGGGTCACTTGCGATATTGTTTCAGCTCGTGGCAAAAAGAGTCTTTCAGTGCCACCAACATGCTCAAGAGTTTTACGCTTTCCTGACTTTACCTCTCATGCCACCTTGTGGCATTTTTCAGTGAACTGACCAATAATTATCTACCTAATTATCTATGTCAAAAGATTTGTTTGAACTTTTCTAGCATCTTTTCCTGCCTTTTATCCAGAGTCTAGCAGAGAAAATTAGTATTTGATATGAAGGTCTCTGAAACTTAAGTAAAAAAGTCATGTCTTATGATATCAATTAACTTTAACATTACAGAAGTAATTTTATCTAAAAGAGTGATATTTGTAACTTGAAACAAATAAGATTCCATTATCGGATCTATGATACATAGAGAATGCTGGTTTCATTCACCACTAAAGATGGTTATAGATGCTGGTAATCCAAGCCTCCAGTTTATTTTTATAATGGTTTTGAATTATTAAGAATTAAAACAACATAAACCTTCTCCTTTGTAATGAGATGAAAACAGTGGGGTCTGAATTATAGCAAACGTATAAAGTATAATGAAAGTAAATTAATTAAAAATCCTGAACATTTTAATTATCTTTGAGGTTTATTCTGCTGCAATATAACAATGAACAAGCCAACATAATAAATGTGACCATATATAAGTCATACATCCTTATTTCTACCTCACCAGAGGTTTTATGGCACAAAACCAATATTTGTCCAGTTATTGTACAAGTTTTCAGAGCACTGTGTGAGCAACAGCCACATGTCTGGAGTCAGCATGACGAAGCATTTTAACTATTATTTCTTCTGCCAAGCACTGTGAATTGCTGCCAGGGCCAGGTTGCATTTGCTAAACAAACATTTGCCAGGACAATATGGTAGTGTTTGTTCTGGAAGTTTGCACTTGATTGTAAATTAAGGTTAAAAGAAATGGAGAGGAGATGAGGAAAAATTGGTGATGAGAAAATGAATGAGCATTTTATTTTAGGGTTTACTTTACTAATGTGCCCATTTGTCTAATGACTATGTGATGATAATATATTTCTAAATTGCATGCCAATCAGAAGAATGCCATGTACGATTATCTATCTGATTAAGCTGTCTAGATCCTGTCGAACATTTTATTTGGTAACAAACCAGCTGTACCACTAGGATGCCCAAAAAGGGAGTACAATGACAGGTATGTGCTGATGACATATGTTATACATAAAAATGAAAATAACTGATAAGTAATTGTTTTAAAATAAGTAAAATTATGCATCATATTTTGGGGTTTTTTTCAGGAGAAAAAGACAAAGATTACCAAATTTTGGTTGCATGGGTTGCACAGTTCTCCATCCACTATACTTGCTACCGGTCAGTCAGCTGATACTAATAAGAATTCCCCTGAATACATTTATTGATAGCAGTTAGTTTTTTTTTTTTTACAGGTACAGAACAGAGAAAAAAAATGAAGTACTTTTGTTCTTTTATTTAAAACTTTGTCAGTTTGCGTGAAGGTTTTTAGAGGAGACTCAGAGGCTGAAGATGAGATAGTTTCTTGCAGATTTAATAAAAAAAAAATGTAAAAAAAAAATGTGAAATCCAAAGTCCATAACTGATCAATAAGCAAAACTCAAGAACCCAAAAAGCTATGAGAAACAAAGTTGGCATAAACCCAAAAAAATGACGAGGATCCAACAAAGAGTAACTGAACAGGAGGTAGGACACGAACACAATGGAAGGACTAATTAGCTGATAGGGAACAGGTGTAGACAGAAGTAACTAGAAGGATCAAAGGGAAAGAAGACTGGTACGAGGGGGCAACAGAGAGTAACTTAAAAATAAAACACTGCTTAAATATTACACAAAATGGAAAAGAAACTAATGATCAAGAAAACACAGACTAACATAAATTAAAGTGTAACTGAAAACTTAAAAAGAAATCTAAACAGAATTCCACAAAGGGCACAATCATGACCACATTGTTTTTTTTTTAAGACAAATATTAGTAACCAAATACAATGATTGTAACATCTGTAAAATAAACCCCACTGGAGGCTTGACAACAAAGCAGCTAATCCAGCTAATTATCGAGCTAAATTGAGCTTGTTTGCCACTCTTAACATACTTTACAAAGGTGAGTAAAACAATTGAATTAGGGTAAGTCAAATAGGTTTACTTAAGAAAAAATAAAAAATAAATAAATAAATATATATATATATATATATATATATATATATATATATATATATATATATATATATATATATATATTTGTGTTTATTGCCATCAGACTCACTTACATACATTATCTCTGTGCAATAGTATGTAAAAATAAAATAAACTGTAAAGAAACATTTTTAAGAAAATCTTATAGATATAATGCTGAATCTATAAGTATTATGCCATACTATAACAGTTGATTATTTTTTACTGGATTCTAAGTAGTTAGTGCATGTAAATCCTGTGCCTGGCCCAGAGGTGTTCATATTTTATATACTTCCCTTTGCAGGTATTATTCATTTCCGTAGCCATATCCCTAATCATTTTTTTGTTGAGATACATCTCTTCTAAAGCCTACTACCTCAAAAATACCATCTAGCTTTATCCACTGATTTACTCTGATAAAGGAATTGCTGTCTGATGGTTTTCTTTAACTAAATCAGGCAACAAAGAAACAAGGATCACAGGTCTTACCGGAAACATACTCCCAAATGAGCTAAATTATTGTCTCTTTCTAATCTAATATTAAGTCATGTTTTTGTTTGACACAAGGTATAACCTTCAACCTTTCTCAATGTAAGCTCATAAAAAATTGTCACTGTCTTTCTTGCAGAAATTCATGCTTTCAAACATTTATGAAAAATAATAAGTTCCAGTGTCTAGGCTCACAAAAAGGGCTGAGAACAACAATATGCATAGGGCTTTAATTCATGGCTGGCGGTCAGACGTTTCCTAAAAGCTAAATGTGAATATTTTGGGTATGTGGAGGTATGGGGTGCACAGGTGTTCAATCATTTATAAATGAAGTTGTCTCTAATGAGGAAAAAGCAGCGAGCCAGGTGCCAGGATAGCTTTTCACACCTTATATGTTCCCTTATGAAAAGCCACTCGGCATATTGTACTTCTATTTGATTCATCACTAAATTTCAATGAAAGAAAGAATTCACCCTTAAAATCAAACTTTTTTTAACAGTGACTCTTTCCTTATAGAGATTTTCTGCTTGCAGTGCTGAGCTCAACAGACAACATAAATAGCTTTCAAACAGGGATGCAAATTAGAATATAAATGTATTTGCAAAGGGAATCTCTTTAGTCATACTGAGGATTAAATTCCCTCTAAGCACATAATTAAGAGCTCAAACCAAGCTTTTCAGGCGCTTCTCAGCTACTTGGATATGCCAACATTTCTGTATAGATTTTCGAGGGGAAAAGAATGTTCAGTGCAAAACTTAGAACCAAATTTAAAGGCTAACATAAAAGGTTTGAAAATAGAGCAAATAAAATAAACAGTAATAGGATGAGAATGTAAACGTATGTGTATGTAAGAGCCGTTTTTATATGGAGAGAAAAAGGAATAAAAAAGGTCAGGCTGTCGGGGGGTAAAGCAAATCCATTATTTGTTTTTCAGTAGAATAGCTGACTAAGCAATCACAGCATTTTTTTTATTGTTTTCATCAGAGAGACACCCTTGTGGAAAAAAAAATCTATATGGCAGCTGTTTTTTTTTTTCTTTCTTTCTTTCTTTTTTGGCAAAAGATCTTCATATTTCTACCCTAAAGGTAAAGGTCTTAACAATTTCTGTCCAGGATATGGAGGGTCTACAGAGATGTTAGATGGCTCTATCCTTACCTCAGGGCTGTACTGTATAGTACAATGGATGATGATTCCCTCTTTAGAACTAATTGTTTGTTGCAGACCTGATTTCTTCTATGGCCAAGACAAACAGCATGGGGATGTGTACAAAAACACTGAACACTTTAGAAGTCGACTAGCAGCTCATCTTGATAGTTATACTTCTTGAGGTAAAGTCAATTTAGATGTTTTTTGCATACCTGTCTCAGTTGGGATGTTTTGTGTATGAGAGTTTGGTATGAATTTGTATTCACTTACACCTTAATAAAATTCAGTCCACCAATCATTAGAATATGTCCTTTAATGTTAAAAAGTGATTACTTCTTTGTAAATTAGTTTCAGTATAAATACAGCTGTTCTTAGACAACAACTAGATAATATTATTGAACACATAGAATCATAAAGACTCAGAAATCCTCCAAACAAATCAAGGATAATGTCATAGAGACTTCTAAATAAGTGCTGGATTATATAATCATTCAAGCTTTGGGCATCTCACACTGCACTGTTTCATGACAAGACATGGCTCTCCTTCTAAACTGAGTGGTCAAGAAGAGCATTAAAAAGAGAGGAAAGCAAGATGGCAATTGATTGAATTTAAAAACCACTTTTTTTTATTTATTCCCACCACTAACAGCACTTTAAACAGCCATACACATATTCATAAATCAGCTGGTTGGCAACGTAGGGTTAAGTGCCCCACCCAAGGACATGTTGAAATATGAGAAGGCTAAAATCTAACCAATAACTTTCAAATTGCAAAACAACAATTTACCTATTAAAACCAAAAAAGACCTTCATGATAACTGGAGGAACAAGAGAGACCCAAAGCTCAGGACTGGCAACATCTCAGACTATAGATGAAAAAGTCTTAGTTTAGAGGGCAATAACATTGCTAATCACCCAGAACACATCATGTCCTTATATCTATGGATCAGCATGCACTTTGTTAGGAAAAAAGAGCTGGTCACAACTGGTGAGTATATGGGGAAAAAATTCAGCTTCTAGAAGGACAAAATATTTTCAAAATAAAATTAGAATCACACCAGACTTTGCAAAGGAATACAGAAAACATTTCAGTCTCTAGGGGTGTGAAAAATACTTCTTAAGACTTCCAAATGTAAATACATGGGTATTTACTATTAGAGGCTGAATAGAAATGTGTCTTAAGATTTTTTTAAATATTTTTGAAAAGCATTTTTACTTCTTAGCCTCTATAGTGATGCTCAAAGGCTGGTTCCAGAAAGGGGCCGTGTGGCTGCAGGTTTTCTTTCCAACCAAGCAACAGCACACCAGACTCCTGTCATCTCATCAAGTCATCATGTTCAGACTGCACTCCCTTGATGAGATGACTGGAGTCTGGTGTGCTATTGCTTGGTTGGAAAGAAAACCTGCAGCCACACGGCCCTTTCTGGAACCACTTTGACACCCCTGCTCTAAGGGGTATTTCTTTATAACACAAACACTTCTACATCTGGAAAAATGGAATCTGTAAGACAGAAAGATATGACGGCTAAGGGATTATTTAAACTAAAACATGCAACTGCATGTTTAAAAAAAAAAAAAGTATTGCTAAAGACTGAGTGAACATCAATATTACAGCCAGTCTTTGGTGGATGAGAGTAGTATGGCAAGGATTGTCAGATTGCAAATCTACCAAAGGCCTGAGGTGTATACATAGCAGACAACAAAGCAAAGAACCAATAGAGGAACAGAACAAGCAATGAGAACATACTTGGGCAAGCATGAGAAAAACACCAACTAAGGTGCAAAGATCAGGACAGAGAGGAAATTCAACAGAAAAAAAAAAAAACATGGTAAAGGGATTACAGCTGATAAAAAGAAAACTGTCAAAATGAGTTTTCATCAAAATTTTCTTCGCTTTTCTCTATTTTCTATTTGTTGTTGTTGTTGTTGCTGTTTGGAATACAGCTGAGGTAAGCTCAACTGCATTATCTGGAGACCACTGTGGGCATTAAGCCTGCTGGCACCCCCCATGAGGTCTAAATCCTTCATCCTAGACTCTGTTATGACCTGTGTGGATTCACACAGCTCAAATTGAAAAAATAAAAAAAATAAAAAAAACAATCATAAGCTACACAGACTGCTACCACTGCTTGTCAGAGACAGGATAATTTTTATTCCATCCCAGCTAGACCATCTGTTTAGTTTGTAAGGCTGTGCCCCTGCACCCTAGGGAATGCCATGTGCCCCGCAGTTTTGTAAACAGCAGTGTTTTAAATTTTAGATTTGTACATTTTTTTTGCTTTGGCTTTTTTCATTCTTGGAAGATGAAGGAAAAGGATGTTTTTACTCATAATGGTTGTAACAGTTGACTCATCTGCCTTTATAGCAAAAAAAAAAAAAAATATATATATATATATATATATATATATATATATATATATATATATATATATATATATATATATATATATATATATATATATATATATATATATATACTTGATCACAAACAAAAAACAGAAGAGAGTTGTAGTACATCCTTTGACACACCTGAACCAATTTGGTGGGACTTATGGGAGTGACTGTTGAATATCAGTTTTAGTGATCCGTTGATGTATGATTGGCCGAATTTAGGTGTACAGGTGGACATATAACTAAATGGACTGCAAAAGATCTTTTTTTTTTTTTTTTTAAACACATATTTTAAGACAATAGAAAATAGAAATTAATTATTAAAATAGAAATTTTCTAAATTTTGGGACAATATTGTCTGATAAAGAGTACATTTATATACACGTTTAAGCCAGAATGATTTGACATCTAAATGTGATTTCCCTACGACTTTAAGGAACCCTTCTCTAGAGCCTTCCAGCTGACAATGGACGGCCATCATGGGCCCACCAATTGGCATTTGAGGCTTAGAAGCTTATAGGTTTTTGCCAAGGCCGACTGTTAAGGGGTTAATGGGGGAAAACGTGCATAGATTTTGGGTTGTACCTTCTACTAATAAGTGGGGTTTTTTTTTTGACAGAAACAAAAACATTCTCACAATGTTTCTTGCATTAAACTAAAGACAAATGTATTCTCGTATTGCACTTTAAAAATTTCCAATGCTTGAGAAGAAAGCCGCTGTTTTACATGGACACAATGGTGGATTTGTTTATTTATTCAGCGACATTACAGGAAAGGTTATGAACACAAATTATTACCATGTTGTTCAGATTGTTATTTGTCCAAAAAAAGCTTTAACATTTATAGGCCTATATCTTTTTTTCTTAACTTTACAATAATGTAATACTTTATCTTAGTCTATCACATAAAAATGAAAAACATTGAACTGGGTTGTTGTTACTTGACAAATTGTGAAAAACTTCAATGTTTATCAATATTATGACCAAGCAGTTTAAATGCTATATTTGAGTGAAGTAATTGCACATAACAGAGACATTCAGACAAGAAAAGGTCAAACATTTAAGTTGACAAGCTCAAGTAAAAGTTAGAATTTAACTGGCTGTTAAAGTTCTCTTGAACTTGATGTCGCTTCTCCTCCTCCGGGCTGAAAAATTGTTATTCATTCTCCTTTACTAAGATATTTCAAGTGCATGGTGCATATTTGTAAGCCGATCATGAGTCATGGTTAGTTCCACTTCCTTGATCCAAACAAAGCTTGTTAACTCTGACTCTTACTGAACACTCAGTCATGAGCAGAGTTGACCATCACTGCAGCGTGACCCCAGCCATGCACATGATTCATTTATAACGACTGACATTTGAGCACAGCAAAGATTTTTTTTTTATTAATACTGTAAACAAACTAGACAAAACTGATTTGATATCCAAGTTTGAATGATAGTAATGGTAGGGAATGTCTGGCAGGAAGAAAGAGAGAAAGAGATTAAGTTAGGATTCTCAATACAGAGAAAAGTAAAAAACACTGCAGCCCACTCACCGCTCCAGGGTGCCCTGTTTGTTCTCCCTTATTTTTGTGATTGTTGATAGAAAAAAATCATAGACTGACAGCAATTGTGGATAATGAACTCACTTTGCACCGCAGCAACTAGGAATTTAAGGTCAGTGGACAGGTCAAGGCAACTACTCTTCAAATTGAGATAATGGCATTGCTGTCTTCACTCAGTGAAGTGCTTTCTGCAAGGAAATGAGAGAGGCTAGGAGCTTCACGCTGCTGGGTAATAAAGGTCCTCTGACAGTTTAAAGTGGCTGTCTTAAACATCCAAAAGTGCATGCTTGGCTATGGAGTCATTTAAGGGAGATTATAACTTGTGCAATTAAGCTCTGGTAATTAGAATTATATTAAAAAACACCTGTCAGTGTTGAGACATTGGTTATTAAAATTGGTCAGAGCATACAGCTAATGAACATGACACCACCTTGTGGCAACAACACAGATTTCTGAGGAGGAGACAAACTGCAAAAGCTGACTGTGTTCACAAACACAACACTGAGGCCAGCAGGCTGTTCAATTTTTAATTAGAGGAGAAAGAGTTTATCTGAAAAATGCTTTAATATGCCTTTGGAGCACCATGTCTTGAAAACCCTTACGAATTCTCATTTTTTTTCCAACCCTGAGGGCATAATTTTTCAATTTTGTTCCCTTAGAGCAGAGTATCAAGGACATTAGCTGTGATGTTGTGGGTTTTTTTTCTACTCTTATAAAGAAAAACAACATTAAAACTCCCCGTTTCTCACATCCTCACGCCCAAATGACACGTGATGAATTCTGATATGATGGAAAATCTTCAATCCATGCACGTAACTCAGTCAGCTGATGTACTGTAAGGAAAAGCAGGAAGGAGGAAGAGGAGAGGAGAGAAGGAGTGAAACACAGATACAGCAGTGGATTTATGACTTCTTGTATAGAGCATAGTGCTGAAACAGACTCATAAATGTTTTTGATGGGGCGGAAATAAATTACTCCCAACTTGTCGGCTCAGCGAACAATAAATAATGCTAAAAAAATGTAATTATTTCAATGCTTCATATTATTTCAGAGATATTTATATGAGCTTATATATATGTATATGTAGGCTCATATAAAGCTTACATGTCCCTTTCAAATCTGTTATGTGCAAATGTTGAGTCTGCAGCATTATAAGAACCTTTTAGTAACTAAATGTGCTTCTCAAAGTCACAACTGTGAATGCACCGACCAGCTGCACAAATAGTGTGCTAATTTTAAGCTTCTGATAATTTATATGAAAAAAATATTTTTATATACACCCTTGATATGAAAGATACAATTTCATTTAACATGCAGACTAGAATAAATATACTCTATTGTTTGACCATTTGTCTCTCAAATGACATGAAACTGGTCAAAAAGTTCAGAAACAACCTAATCTAAACAACAATGAAAATTGAAGAGGATAGGACAGTAATGTCCTTGTTCAGAGTGAAGCCAGTTAATCGTCAACATAGAGTGAGAGGGTGCAGACGTCAAAATCCACACCTTCAGGACAAACATCTGTCACAAACAGCTGTCCAATCCAAAGGCCTCCTGAAATAAAGTTTTATGACAAAACGAGACTAGCTATAAAGACAAGTATAAAACTACAGTAGGCCTCTGGGTGTTACATTATCAAGAACATTATCAAGTTTAAAGCAGAGATGGACACAAGTCCCTAATCCCCAAGTCAGGTTTAACTCTCTACAGGTGCTGGTCATAAAATTAGAATATCATGAAAAAGTAGATTGATTTCAGTAATTCCATTTAAAAAGTGAAACTTGTATATTATATTCATACATTACATACAAACTCATATATTTCAGATGTTTATTTTGTTTAATTTTGATGATTACAAATGACAACAAATGAAAATCTCAAATTCATCATATCAGAAAATTAGAATATTACTGAAGACCAATAAAAACAAAGGATTTATAGAAATGTTGGCCAACTGAAAAGTATGAACATGAAAAGTATGAGCATGTACAGCACTCAGTATTTAGTTGGGCCTCCTTTGGCCTGTATTACTGCAGCAATGCGGCGTGGCATGGAGTCGATCAGTCTGTGGCACTGCTCAGGTGTTATGATAGCCCAGGTTGCTCTAATAGTGGCTTTTAGCTCTTCTGAATTGTTGGGTCTGGTGTATTGCATCTTCTTCTTCACAATACCCCATAGATTTTCTATGGGGTTAAGGTCAGGAGAGTTTGCTGGCCAATTAAGAACAGGGATACCATGGTCCTTCAACCAGGTACTGGTAGCTTTGGCACTGTGTGCAGGTGCCAAGTCCTGTTGGAAAATGAAATCTGCATCTCCAAAAAGTTGGTCAGCTGCAGGAAGCATGAAGTGCTCTAAAACTTCCTGGTATGTGGCTGCGTTGACCCTGGACCTCAGAAAACACAATGGACCAACACCAGCAGATGACATGGCACCCCAAACCATCACTGACTGTGGAAACTTTACACTGGACTTCAAGCAACTTGGATGAAGTGCCTCTCTTCTTTTCCTCCAGACTCTGGGACCTTGATTTCCAAAGGAAATGCAAAATTTACTTTCATCAGAGAACATGACTTTGGACCACTCACCAGCAGTCCAGTCCTGTTTCTCTTTAGACGCTTCTGACGCTGTCTGTGGTTCAAGAGTGGCTTGACACAAGGAATGCGACAGCAGAAACCCATGTCTTTCATACGTCTGTGTGTGGTGGTTCTTGAAGCACTCACTCCAGCTGCAGTCCACTCTTTGTGAATCTCCCCCACATTTTTGAAGGGGTTTTGTTTCACAATCCTCTCCACGGTGCGGTTATCTCTCTTGCTTGTACACTTTTTTCGACCACATCTTTTCCTTCCCTTCGCCTCTCTATTAATGTGCTTGGACACTGAGCTCTGTGAACAGCCAGCCTCTTTAGCGATGACCTTTTGTGTCTTGCCCTCCTTGTGCAAGGTGTCGATGGTCGTCTTTTGGACAACTGTCAAGTCAGCAGTCTTCCCCATGATTGTGTAGCCTATAGAACTAGACTGAAAGACCATTTAAAGGCTTTTGCAGGTGGTTTGAGTTAATTAGCTGATTAGAGTGTGGTACCAGGGGCCATCAATTTTGAACCTTTTCACAATATTCTAATTTTCTGATATGATGAATTTGAGATTTTCATTTGTTGTCATTTGTAATCATCAAAATTAAACAAAATAAACATCTGAAATATATAAGTTTGTATGTAATGTATGAATATAATATACAAGTTTCACTTTTTAAATGGAATTACTGAAATCAATCTACTTTTTCATGATATTCTAATTTTATGACCAGCACCTGTATAAGGCAAAACCAATCAAGTGTTAAGTCATCAAACCGAGTTTATTTTATTTTATTTGCTAATACAACTTTTGCACTTCATATTAGAAATTCAAATATATTGGATTTGTCTACAGGTTGTATTTAAGAGAGAAATCTAAAGAAATATTTGATATTAATTCCATAATGCTTAAGCATATTCAAGTTAGCATATTCTAACAAGTTAGCATATTCTAACTGGGGTTTTTACACTTGTTAAAGCATAGCATTTGCTCTATTAAAATAAAGTATGCAGTATTTAAAAACGTACCTTTCCAATGTAAAGGAAATACAGAGGAAAAAAGAATCATATTGTCTGAATCAGACAACTTCTGGTTAATTTTCTTCGTCTTGACACAATCAGAACCTGTTCTTACTGTGCTCTCACTGTCCACTCCTTCACTATATGGTTGCGTCCAGATTTTTGTCCGAATACATCATAGCGCACATGACTCTAAGAGTGGCATAAGACTCCTTCATATGCAGCCATCTTTCTTCCTGGTTACTAGGACAGGTCCAGTAAATACGTCGATGACTACCGTATCCCATGATTCATTGTGGGTCAAAGCAAGCCTGCTGCGCTGTGCTCGGACAAAAAAGGCAATGGCGATAAACTGTGGTAAAAATTGTAAGTAGAGTTTACTGAAATACATATGAATACTTTTGTATTAAATTAATGAAAACAATTCATTAAACGGTGAGTCAGATATGTTGCAGATAATGTTTGATTTATTGAAATAGTTTATCTGTCTTTGTGCAAATGGATTTGGCGATATTAAAGAGATGTATTTTACCTGAATATGGTTATTTCTCAGCCTGAAATATCTGTGACAAGAATACTGTTGCTGAAGCCCCTCAAGAATGAATTAGCACAGAGACCAGTACTAAGAAGTCCTGCATCCATTCTTTGCTTGCCTCTTGTGTCCACAGTCACTGCTATTAGGCAACTGAGCTTGTGCTGAGTGAGGGGTGCTGACAATCTGAGAAGGCTGGATCTGTTCAAATTTACAGCCAAACTCCTACGGCGTCCTTATTTTCATTGCCCTCAAAGGACCCTGTCCAGGTAAACCGGATCCTTCAGAGGACGCAGCCGCCAAGTTAGAACACGTCTATATTGGACCCATTGGGGTCCAAGCTATCTGTCTTCCTCAATCAGCCAGTGGATTTTAAGATTATTACAAAAACATTTTTTAAGTTTAAGCTTTGCATTGAAGTCTAAATGATTGGACTTCTCGATTTAATGTCCAAAAAGTCCTAAAGGAAGAAAAAGGAAATTAGTTAAAAAGGGAGAATATACAATTTCTGTATGAATGGTAATTTCAGAGTTTGATTTTGATTGAAAAGGACTGTAATCTAAAACTTTTAATCAATCTCGAATAGCAAATCTTTTAACCACAACACAAATGTGAGGCTAGGCTGGTTTGTTAATGTTATCCAACACAGTTGCTACAAAACGTAATTTAAAGTGTTTGATTTTAAAGGAACGTAGAAATAAGACAACAATGCATGAATATAAAGCATTATGCAAAGTCTGATGACTTGTTTTAGTGATTTAAATGTGACTCAAGTCCCAGTTTTACTCTTAGGCATGGTAGTGGCAACATATGCTTCCGGGCTGCTTTGCTCCCATAGACAGTTTTTGTGCAGAAACAGAAGATATCTGGACCTCTCTCTTGTCGTCATGTTCTGGATGACTAAGATGTTACAGCAGATTCCAGAGGTAGAGCCTTGCACAAAGTAGTTCAATTCAATTCAAAAATACTATATAGTATATAATATAGTGAAATTACGTGTGTAACTAACTCATCAACCTCTCTTCAACAACTTTTTGAGAATGTGGATAGCTTTAGGCAGGAAGGATTGTCTGTGGCAGTCTGTCCTGCAGTTGATCTGGAGAAGCCTCAGACTGAACTGTTATTTTTTAAGTTTGATAAAGAGGAAGCTCACTGTTGTCCACAACCTACTTCATTTTCTGAAGAACTCCAGAGGTTCTAGAACAATTTTATCTTTATCAGTTTTTTCAGCTTCTTTAATTCAGTTGCTCTGCTGCTCTGAAGATTGAAGAAGAAATCACACTTTCTAAAACAGACTTATTAAAGATATGCAGCATCTTGCTGCAAAAGCTGAACTACTTAAACTTTAGAGTATAGGCTGCTCTGTCCCTTATGTGGCACCCGAGAGGTGCGATCATCTTAAAAAAAAACCATAAAACCAAACAGACTGCGGCGATTGTGAGCAGGGCTTTAAAAAGTTTAATGATTAAAGTCCAATAAAAAAAAGATAAAAAGACAAGTTAAAAGGGAAAAGATTAAAAAGAAAGATAAAAATCCAGATGGTGAAGAGCAGCAGAGTCAATGGGCCAGTCTTTTAAAAGACGCGCACTTGGCGGGTATAATGGAGGGCACCGTCCACCCCAGCGCTGGATCCTCGTTCCAGCACGCTGCGCGTGTGGGCCTCTCCACCATAGCTGGCCTTAGCGAGGTCACCTCCAACACGCGCCTCTCGCCAGCGTGCCTCTGCGCCTCGCTCCATTACGGGCCTCTGCACCCCGCTCCGGCGCGCGTCTCTGCACCTCGCTCCGGCGCGCATCTCTGCACCTCGCTCCGGTGCGTCTCTGCACCTCGCTCCGGTGTGCGTCTCTGCACCTCGCTCCAGCGGCCTCCGTCCGTCAGTCCCCAAACCTCTCCCGCTGCTTCTCTCTCACCCGCTCCGTCCGGCTCCCTCCATGATCGGCCTTCCCATGTCCGGTGTCTGACTCTCCAACCAAAACAGCTGCCTTTTTAATCAACGTCCCAGTCGGCATGCTGCTTGGTTCATTGGGAACACCTGTGCCGTTACTGTGGGCGTGTCCAGGTGTGAGTGGCAATGTGGCCTCCAAACAAAATCCCAAAAAAAACATGCAACACACAAAATTGAAAACAAGCAAACAAGTTCAAAAATAAAGAAAATCCAAAAATTAGAATGCATGCAATAAACTTAACAAAAAGGCCACATTACCACATTCCCCCACACTTTAACAAGGCCCGTCCCGGCCGATCCATAGTCCTGAGAGCACATTCCCATCTGATCTTAAAAAAATAAATTAAATAAAATCCGTTAAAACACTGCTCACAACCCCGCAGTCCTACCAGCAACGCCAGATTCTGTGGCACCCGAGAGGTGCGATCATCTTAAAAAAAAAACATAAAACCAAACAGACTGCGGCGATTGTGAGCAGGGCTTTAAAAAGTTTAATGATTAAAGTCCAATAAAAAAAAGATAAAAAGACAAGTTAAAAGGGAAAAGATTAAAAAGAAAGATAAAAATCCAGATGGTGAAGAGCAGCAGAGTCAATGGGCCAGTCTGTTAAAAGACGCGCACTTGGCGGGTATAATGGAGGGCACCGTCCACCCCAGTGCTGGATCCTCGTTCCGGCACGCTGCGCGTGTGGGCCTCTCCAGCATAGCTGGCCTTAGCGAGGTCACCTCCAACACGCGCCTCTCGCCAGCGTGCCTCTGCGCCTCGCTCCATTACGGGCCTCTGCACCCCGCTCCGGCGTGCGTCTCTGCACCTCGCTCTGGTGCGCGTCTCTGCATCTCGCTCCGGTGCGCGTCTCTACACCTCGCTCCGGTGCGCGTCTCTGCACCTCGCTCCGGTGCGCGTCTCTGCACCTCGCTCGGGTGCGTCTCTGCACCTCGCTCCGGTGTGCGTCTCTGCACCTCGCTCCAGCGGCCTCCGGCCGTCAGTCCCCAAACCTCTCCCGCTGCTTCTCTCTCACCCGCTCCGTCCGGCTCCCTCCATGATCGGCCTCCCCATGTCCGGTGTCTGACTCCCCAACCAAACAGCTGCCTTTTTAATCAGCGTCCCAGTCGGCACGCTGCTTGGTTGATTGGGAACACCTGTGCCGTTACTGTGGGCGTGTCCAGGTGTGAGTGGCAATGTGGCCTCCAAACAAAATCCCAAAAAAACATGCAACACACAAAATTGAAAACAAGCAAAAAAGTTCAAAAATAAAGAAAATCCAAAAATTAGAATGCATGCAATAAACTTAACAAAAAGGCCACATTACCACACTTAAGCTTCACAGTTATGTATTCAGTCTAGTTTGTTGTCCAGGTGAAAACCGAGGTATTTCTACTCGGCAACCACCTCCATCTTAAATGGATTCAACTTGTTTCTGTTTATTTTGAAATCTACAATCATATCCCTTGTTTTGTTCCCATTCAGGACAAGATTAAGTTTTCCACACAATGTCACCAGGCGGTTCAAGCTGAAGTAATAATCTTTGACCCCTTTTTTAGCTTTCTCTAATTTCAACACCATTACTTTACATAAGTGGGCTTTATGCACTTGGTGAGAGCAATGTTACAAACTAAAAAACATGCAGAGGAGTTACAGCCAGCTCTCCCACTTAGAAATCATGGAGCGATATGATATTGTAATCGTAGGTGCATGTTCACTGTGAAAGACATGATCTAAAAAAATATTTTATTTTTTGACTATTTATTTGTATGATACCGCTGCAAATACCGTAAATATAAGAACACCTGTCTATGAGCAACAATTCTGACCCTCAAAGACCAGTTAGTCTGCCTTAAAAAAGTCCACCTCCACTCCATTTATTATTCTAAATTAGATACACCTGTTTGCGGTCGTTGGCTGCATAAAGACACCTGTCCACCCCATACAATCAGTAAGAATCCAACTACTAACATGACCAAGACCAAAGAGCCGTCCAAAGAAACTAGAGACAAAATTGTACACCTCCACAAGTTACAAACCTTGTGTTACCAAGTATCTTGGTGAAAAAAAGTCCACTGTTGGAGCAATCATTAGATAATGGGTAAAGTTAAACATGTCTGTCAATCTTCTTCAGACTGGGGCTCCGTGTAAGATCTCACCTCGTGGGGTTTCAAATGCGAAAGGTGAGAAATCAGCCCAGAACTAAACAGGAGGAGCTGGCCATTGACCTTAAAAGAGCTGGAACCACCATTTCCAGGGTTACTATTGTTAATACAATAAGACGTCATGGTTTGAAATCTTGCATGGCACTGAAGGTTCAAAAATAGAACTTTTTGTCATAATTCCACCAACTGTGTTTGGAGAAAGAAGAATGATGAGCACCATCCCAAGAACACAGTGCCTCTGTGAAACATGGGGGTGGTAGAGTAGCATCATGCTTTGGGGGTGTTTTTCTGCACATGGGACAGGGCGATTGTACTGTATTAATGACCGGGGCCATGCCATGTATTGTGAGATCTTGGCAAACAACCTCCTTCCCTTAGTGAGAGCATTGAGAATGGGTCAAGGCTAGGTCTTCCAACATGGCAATGACCCAAAGCACACAGCCAGGATAACCAAGAATGGTCTCGGTAAGAATCATATTAAGGTTCTGGTGTGGCCTAGCCTGTCTCCAGACCTAAACCCAATAGAGAGTCTGGAGGGAACTCAAACTATGTGTATCTCAGTGACAGCCAGGAAACCTGACTCATCCAGGGAAGATCTGTGTGCAGGAGTGTGCCAAAATCCCTTCTCCGCTGTGTGCAAGCCTGGTGAAAAACTACTGGAAATGTTTGATCTCTGTAATTGCCAACAAAGGCTACTGTACTGAATATAAACACTGATTTTCTCAGGTGTTGAAATATTTATTTGCAGCTGTATCATACAACTAAATAGTTAAATCATATGTTGTGATTTCTGGATTGTTTTTAGATTACCTCATTCACAGTGGATATGCACTTACGGTGTCAATTTCGGAACCCTCCATGATTTCTAAATGGGACGGCTTGCAAATTAGCAGGGTGTTCAATTACTTACTTTCCTAAATGTACAATATTAGATGTTTATGGATCATCCTCAACTATGGGTATTTAATTTCAGCTATGCAACATCTGGTGGAAATAATCTTGTTTTTTTAATTGTAGATACAGTATATGTGTTAAATTTCTGTCATTTAAGGAAAAATAACTTCAAAAAAGGAAAATTAACTATAAATTCCTCCATCGTCTATACAGTGGAGGGATTTATAATATACATGTATGGTCGCTGTAGATGCATGCAAACATGCAAGCTCCATGTTGAAATCTTAGAAAGGATTAAATCTTTCACCTTTTTTGCTAAAAGGCAAATGAGCCATCCACTGCCTTACCATCCAGTTGAACTATAAAAATGCAACCTGAAATGAACGTGACATTTATGTAGATTATCAGATTTTGTAAACCACTGACCAGCAAGGATCTTGATCATTCAGCAACAGTAAAATGTTTAAAGGTTGTTGCACCTTACTGGATAATAATTTAAGAGTACCCTTGACTAATGTAAATGTATTCTATCTCCTCTAATGTCAGTCGCCCACATGGACACTTTTTAAAACTCAGTACAGAAATATCCTTTGTATATTACTTCTCGGTAAAGAACCCTCAGTTATTTCTGTAAAAATTTACTTCTTGACAAATTTTATTCTCCCGTCTGTTAGATGTTCAGTCTTTATCTCAGCAGCTTTAAATCGCCTCTTTCCCCAGCCTGGCAGACTATTGATTTCTCCAAAACACTTTATCTTTTAGTTTAGGACACCAAGATTTAGATCAGAATTGATTACCTTATCAGTGTACTTTCAGCATTGCTTTATTCACAGGACAGTTGTACACTTCTGTCAGCCAAACCAAAACTTACAGACCTTACTACCTGCATATAATGCATTTTTTAACCCTAAGCCTAAGTTCACTCTAAAAAGTACCAGTGTCAGACAGATATCCTGTAGGTGTTCCGCAGGCAAGTTAGTTCAATAAAACATACCCTATACAGTGGGGACTGGTTGGAAATGGACGGTTTCCTGCGTGATTCCTGTGTGATTCCCACGTGAATCACGTTGTATTTCCTGAGGCCAGTTTTTTTATTTCAAAAAGAACTGCAATGTACCCGGACAACCACCAGGTGGCGCTTGGGACCTCTGCCGTGCTGAGGGTGACGTTTGTGGGCCTGCAGTCAACTGAAAAGCAGGCTTATTGGGGATCTTGGTGTGATACTGTGCTATTTTATTTTGTTTTTGATTAAAATAAAGTTCATGAATTAATTTAACATAAGATTATGCAGTCAAGTGACTGCATAATCTTATTTTATGAAAATGGTTGCATAGTTATAGATACACCTCCGATCTTATCTGAGAACTGTTATTTCTATTTATCTGCATCGCTATTATTTAATGAAAAATAAAATTAATTAAGTTGGAGCCGGGGATACGGACTGTAGCGCAACCAGAGAAAGGCGACAGAGACAGTGCTGCGGCTGGTGATGTTGAAATTAAAATCATATCCAAAGTTGATTCCTCATTAAGATAAGCCAAAGTTATTCAAAAGGGTATGTAAGAAAATATATTCTACTGCAAGTCTCTGACTAAAGGAGCTGGTCAGCTCCTCTTTTTATACAGGCTCATGCGTGAATGTCCAACGAATAACTCCAATTGTTGTTTCAAAAATAGAAAACCTGGTTTCATTACTTTACATTCTAACTTTCATTACTTTATAAAAAAGCGATAATAATTATAATTAAAAAAAAACAAAAACAAAAACATTTAAGGCAACTCGGCCACCGCTGGGATTGAACCCACAGTCTATTGAACCAAAGACCACTCAGCTTAACCTCTGCGCTATAAACTCGCAACCCCTGACACCCCTTCCAGTCTGCTACTCGACCTATGTAATTCTGACTCATGGGACGCCGAAATGGAGTCAGACTGCCACCTAGTGGCTATGGTAGTCACATGTTTTTCACACAATACGTGAAACACGCGGAGCGTGAGTGAAGTGTCCATTTCCAACCAGCGCCCACTGTACCTGGCTGTGCAGTATCGGTCGATACCGATAGCATAACGATACCATCTGTTTGAAATTTATGTGTGTGTGTGTATATATGAAGAACTCCATACTACTTGAATGTAAAATAATTGCCACCATGGTGTTGTCAGGCTGCTGCCTACCTTTGTGATGCAGGAAAAAGACTAATACAAAGTTAGTCCAGTAGAACGTTTTATTGCCTACATGGAATGGGGGAAAATAGTTGAATAAACTTTTGGCTCTCAAAATGGTATCGGTGCCCTATATGTTGGTACTCGCCGATACCACCATAATAGGGCAGTATTGGGGCTCTCCCAGATACTGGTATCGTTGCAACACTATTAAAAAGGTTGTTAAATTTGGATGTACAGGATCAGCACCATTAGCTAATAATACTGAGATAGAAAAGGTGTTAGCAGTACCACCAATCAATTTTATTTAGTACTTAATTGAGGTTTCATTGCCACACATGTGTCAGTTACCCTTTTGTACTACCTTGTACGCTCATTTGTGCCTCCAATACCCAGAAACACAAAGACATCCTTTATCACAATAGTTTGGCCTACTGTACGTGCAAAGTGCCTTAACATCATCTTTGTGATCGACGGTTGTGGCAACATCTTGCCATGGGAATACTTTCCTTCAGCAGAATTAGAGTTGATGAGGATATAGACACATAAAAACTGTTGAAAGTTATAGATTTTGCTTTTCTCAGCAGTTTTTTTAATTATTAATCTGACTATAGCTGCACCAGAACCATGTCAATGTTCTGTTTGGCAGATTCCTTGGGGTTTCTCAAATGGAGAGACAAAAAATTAATGCTGTTCATAGTAATGAATTGGTGAGGATTTACAAAAAGAAAGTTAACATAATTATCGATATCTCATCCAGTTTAATACAACTGATACAGTTCAGCTGCACACCAATCTATTTACTTAGGCAAGAGCTGCAGTGTACCCAAGGGATGCTAATCCTATTCCTGCCAGATGCTTATGTGACATTTCTGTGGCAGGCATTATTTCACCTTTTGTCTTTCTGCCAGGCTGAGAAATCTCTTCAGCCACAGTAGTTCCTGTGAAGGGGACCAGAAATAGTAGTTTAAGAACTATGATCTTACTCCCCGTGTGAAAGTTAAAGCCTGTTCTTGATCCCTTAACAGGAAGGTTAATGTGGGTGCAATGATCCAAGGGCAAGCCATTTGTCCTCCAGGGGGTTGTCCTTTTAGGTGACAGCGATTGCTCATCTTGATACGTCTCATCATTACTCCACATTTGGATGAAGGCATGATATACACACAACTGCCAAAAGCATGCTGCATGATGGATCAGCAGTGAAGTTGATGATTATTAAGAGCAGTAAAAAAATCAGCTGGTGTTTTCCTTAATCAGCTCCTGTGCTAAAATGACCTTAAATTATGAAATTGGGATAAACTTTACTTCTGAAGAAAATATTATAGGCCAACACAAAGCTTTGGTGGGAAAATATTATAGGCCAACACAAAGCTTTGGTGGGTAAAAAAGAAATAGAAAGTGAAAGAATGTGTGTATTTCTTTAAAGCACTGATAGGAAAAAAGTCCAGCCCAAGATTTACAGACACTAGAACAACTTTATTGGCCTCAACAGATGGCTTACTCTGTTGAAGTGGGCAATAAAGAATCGTGAGCAAATTTTATTTTTAGGCAGACAACATGATTAATAAAGCATCTTTAGGACAGCTAATGTTCACTCCTATAACAAACTGAGTGTTCTCACACTCATAAAAGGCTGTTTTGATGTATTTCTGTGCTTGCATTTACCACTAAAACATACAATATTTCTAACTTATTGCTGGAAATAGCAGTATGATTTTACACTGTTAGACCTAATTCACCTGTTTTCTGGTGAATTCAGTGGAAAGTAGATATCTTTTATGATTATATTTGCATGAAAGAGTCACAGGAAGAGAGAGAGGGAAGGAAAGCACACAGAAAAGGAACCAACAATTTCTCATTCTCAGAAAAAAAGAGAAATAACTTCTTAAACATAACAAATTGACAAAAGTGAGCACTTGTACACGTTGTACTTAAGACAAAAAAGAGAAAGTTGGTGTATTTATAAGAAGCACTTATTGTAATCTCCAAGATGAGGATTTGAGGTGTGTGGGTGCGTGTGTGTGTCTATCTTGGGTGCTTTAGCAACTCTGCAGTACCCTGCAGTTCTTCCTATTCCTTCTCGTGAAATATGTGTTTCTTTGTGCACAAATTCTTGAGTACCTTGCCCCTTATTTGCATAGTGAGGGGTGGATTAAATATTTTATGCAATACTTATTATGTATTCTAGACTGTGGGAGACTTGCAATGTTTACAAAAGAAAAAAAATATGCTACTTGATGACTATTTGCCTCAGCAGGTCCAACATTTGAATATTTTCTGAAAAACATTAATATAATGTGATATATTTGGATCAAGCCTTTGACCTTGTGCATACTGTTGAAGTGCATACAGTGCATTTCAACAGTAAGTGGTTTATTTTAAAAAAAGACGCAGAAGTAAAATGGCTTACTGTTACAAAAACCTTACCTTGACCTTTTTAACCTTGGAACTTTCTTACATTTAGTAATTTACACTTTTCTTGAGTATTAATTTTTACCTACCTCCAACTCCTTTTTTTCTCAAAATTTACTTCTGTATATGTGGATGACGACATGATGTAACAGCCGCTGCAAATCAGAGAGAAAGATCAAGACTGCTGTGGTCGGAAAATTTAGATTTCTCTTATTTCATATATTGATTTATGCTATTTACTCACTATAAAAGTTTTTACTCAGTCTGTTTCACCTGCAAGGCCAAAAATATGTCTTAGTGAGAAGTGTTTTACATACAAGGAATACTTCTTCCCATAACAAACCAGATTCTTTCTCAAGGTTTATTCATAACATGCTACTGTTTAACCAAAGTTTCTGTAATTTGTTTCGACTGTGACAACTTTCCATTACTGTAAATAAGGGGGAACGAACGCCGCCCAGGCAGAACAGGGCTGATTACTGTGCAATGAGGGCTGTATGATGAAGTTTTCTCTCTTTGAAATGATAAAAATAAAGTGCTGACTGAGTGAAATCCATTGATTTCCGTTTATTTAACTGGAGCAAATACAGTGTACATCGCATAGAGAATTGGTCCAGTTGGAGACCAGTTTGTTTTATACAAAAACACTGAAGGCGACATAGATTACCAAAGAGGGGTTGAAAACATTGTCGATGATGGATCAAATTCTGAGATGCAAGAGATTACCCATTGATGTCCCCTTTATTAGATGATTCAAATCCTTTTTTAATGCTGCTTTCAACTTGTCTGTTTTGAATACCAGAGCTCTAAAAATATAATCTGCTCATGCAGGACTTTGGTTCACTTCAGTCTATATTATCCTGTTTGAAAATACTCAGGTACAATGTGGAGCTTGTACTTTTTTAGGGTTAGTGTCAGGGTTGGGTGGAAGTTGGCTGACCCCAAATGCAAAGATAAGAGGCAGAGATGAGTTCTTGCAGATTTATTTTGATGCAGACGGCACCAGGGGCCTGTTTCAGAAAGGAGGTTAAGTGAAAAAAGTTTGTTAACGCTGAAATGAGGGAAACTCTGGGTTTTCTGTTTCAGAAAGGGAGGTAAGTTAAACCTGAGAAAGCAGAGTAAGTCAAGCCCGTTTCTGAAAGAGAGCTAACTTATACTCAGAGTCAGTTACCATGGGAATTTACTCTGTGAACCTAACCTGGTCGGGAGCAGGTTTTCTTCAGAAAATCCAGAGTTTATTTTGGTCTCCTCCCCTTTTTTAAAGAGGAAGTGGTGTTTAAACACCTCATTGATTCTTTGGGGACATACAGTATTCATTGCACACATTTCAGTCACGTAGAGCGCATCAAAGGGAATGAAATGGCATGTCCTTTTATGGATGATCCTGTTTGTAAAGCCAGGTAGCTACTCTACTCCCATGATGTGCTCAAGGCTTACCTGCTTGAAGTATGTTTTTATATTTCATTTTCAGCTGCTACCATGTTCTTTTGATGCCTGCAGGATTGCACCTATCCATGAAAACTAAATTAGGTTTAATAAAATACTGTTCTTCCAGTTTCACCTCTGATATTATAACAGTTGGGTAAGTTACTCTAAAATAGTTCTTAATTACTAACTACAAATTTTATCTTCAACAAGTCTAATTAGATTAATGTAATAATTACTGTCTCTAGAAAGTATTGGTCTACTTACTAGTTTGTTTTACTTACTTATTAATTACTTTCTAAATCCCAAATCAACCACAACCACTTGAACAATACAAGGAGAGACAAGAAACTGCACTTCTAATGCTTTCAAATAAACAATATTCAATTGCATGAATTAATCTTACAGTAAATTGACCAAAGTGTGTAACTAGAGGGAGAAAGTTCAAATCAAAATATACCTTTTAAAATTTGATATTAAATCCACTATTGTTTTATAGTCTTTAATTTAATTACAGTATTTATATGACTTAAGTAACTTAATTCATTACACCCAACACTGTATAAAAGTAATTAAAATGTAAACTTACGCATTGACTCGAGCAGCTATTTTCACCCAAGCTAACTCTCTCTCCTTTGCCGCTGCAGCCGAGTTGCTTTTTTTTTTTTTAAATACATGTTCAAATTCTGAATATGCTTGCATAAGCACACCCAGTTCTGCTGGTGAGAAATATGCACACCTTTTTTTGTCTGACGCTGTTGCCATGGTGACTCGTAATATCTGTGCTCCATTGATAATGGCTTTTTATAGTTGTGGTGCACACGCTTAACTCAGAGTCAGTCAATTTAGAGTTGATTGAACTAACTCATTTCAGCTGTTCTGAAACCCAAAACTCAGAGTTTCCAATCTCAGGATAAGTCAACTCAGAGTTCAAGTTTTAACTCAGAGTTGGTTGAACTTCCTTATTGAAACAGGCCCCAGATACACAAGTCTAGGAACAAAAACAAGAAATCAAAACCAGGAGACACCAGGGGGGAAACACAGGTTAGGATTGAAGCAATCAGGAGAAACCAGTACTGATGAACTGCAGAGGAAGATTATACATGGCAGACAGAACCAAGAGTGGAGTAATCAGTTAATTGGGAGCAGGTGTGGACAAAAGCAACTAGAAGCTTGGTGAAAGGAGACTAGCCGAGAGGGAAACAGAGAGCAGCACAAAAGCGTGACACTGCTAAAATATAAGTAAAAAAACAACTACAATAACCCAAAATGGAAAAAAAACAATTAACAAGAAAACACAGAATGATATAAATAAAAAAAATGTAAATGAAAACTCAAAAAGAATAGTCCACAAACAGTAGCATCATGACTTAGGTAAAGGAGTGACTTGAGTAAAGTAGTTAATTTGGTGCTTTTATACAGGTTTCTGTTATTTTCCTCTCCATTGCAACCTAGGTTAGGGTAGGTTCCTCACAACTCCACCACCAAACATTTCATTGCTGCTGAGCCATGCCCAACACAAGAAAATATTCTGGTTCAGAGACACAAATTCAAGGCAAATAATTCCTTCAACTACGCCAAACAAAAGAAGGGTATAACAATCATTGTCCAATCATACTGGATATCTTTTTTGGACAAGACAGAGTTCCCTCCCCTAGAACCCCATCCACACGATTTCAAAAGTCAAGTACACATGAGGAGAAAAAATGAAACCATGCACCTGATCTCAATGCCAGGAAAGAAGTCAGCTGTTATCCGCTTGAACAAAGTTACTTTGACATCTGTACAGCTTACAATTAACTTTCACTCATGGCTTAATTGTTTAGAAACACATATTTACCCCTTTCTCACTGGCCTAAAAACCTGCTTAAACTCAGGAACAACGGCCTTTTAGTGGCAGTGGGAGCAGCACACTGACGCCCATCTACCCAGCTCAAAGAAGTCGGCAAGCAACCCACATTAAAATCGCCTCAGCTCTGATCGGCATGCTGTGGGAACACCAGAGCCGTGTTGACACGTTAATTTACATACGGATGTTAACACACCGCGCCATTTGTGTCTAGTCTAACAAGCCGAAACAACTCTGCTTACATTCTATAAACATGATGCAGCCCTTGTGAGAGGGATTTGGAGGGACAAAAGAGCAAAATAATTACCTTTGAGGGTCTCTCTGCTTCTTCCCTGACCGCTTGGTAGTTCTCCAGTTTCTCATGTTTTTTTTTTTTTCTGATGTTTCCATTATTTGTTACTGCCACATTAGTCAATCACCATGCCAGTACTCTGCTCTTTATCAATGGAATGGAGCTTCTTTGCATAGCTTTAACCTGGGAACTTGACTGGCATTGTGGATCTAGCCCTCTGTTACTCTGGTGCTCAAGGCCTGCTCCCATGCTACAGTTATCAGTGCTTCTGTGCTGTCCCTTATGTGCTTTAGCCATTGGCAGGGTTTTGTCATTTTAGCCACCTCACCAATCTGCCTGTGTACATCCCATGCCGGGTCTTTTTCCTCTCCACTGTTGCTGCTAGTGTTTTTTTCGTTAAGGATGACGATGACGAAATCATTTCGTTGACACACCTTATTTTGATGACAATACAAAAATGATGAGATAAACGTGGATCTTTGATCTAAAACATAACTAGTCATAGGTTTGAGTTTTAGTTGACGAGAAGAGACTTAATAAAAATTAGTGGGTCGTTGTTCGTAATGGTTCGCTCTCAGCTGTATGGCTCTTCCATCGCTACTTAATTAACTATGTGGCTGATCTGCTATTTTCACAACTTTTGTGAGACACTTTTTTATAAAGTAGAGCATTAATTCATAAAAAAAAGTTTATGTGAAGTCTATAAATCAAGGTTTTCTGTGCAACAGCAATGATGATGATCTATTTAGGCTAGAACTATCAGTCTGGCAAAAAATCTGGTTATTATTTGCAATTGTAAAGGTTAACTTTTTTTTGCAAAATAAAACTGACTAGAACTGTTTGTTTGTAGCGTTCTACATGGCATTCTAAAAGGCATATTTTGTGGAAATGTCGATGGCTGTATCAGATTGTTGCAGGCAGGCTGTCGTCACACACCTTTCAGAGTGACCTTTAATTGTGGGCAGTCTCA
The DNA here is from genome assembly GCF_016077235.1 of Cyprinodon tularosa. NCBI lineage: Eukaryota > Metazoa > Chordata > Actinopteri > Cyprinodontiformes > Cyprinodontidae > Cyprinodon > Cyprinodon tularosa. The sequence continues at coordinate 129,282 of NW_024038908.1, read as the reverse complement.
GCAACACCTGTGCACTAATCATGGTGTCTAATCAGTATCTTTATATGGCACACCTGTGAGGTGGGATGGATTATCTCAGCAAAGGATAAGTGCTTATTATCACAGATTTAGACTGCTTTGTGAACAATATTTGAGGGAAATTTTTATATTGTGTATTTGGTAAAAGTTTTAGGTAAAAAAAAAGGGAGCAAAACCAAATATTTGTCAAGTGTATGTGTCTATATTTATATATATATATATATATATATATATATATATATATATATATATATATATATATATATATATATATATATATATATATATATATATATATATACTGTATATATTGATAGTGCTACTGTGTTTTACAACTTTCCATGTTTCTCCTTAATAACAACCATGAAAAAGACAGTAAGTGAGCAGCAGAGATTCAAATAAAGTATGAGCTTTTCTGCTGAACACCATCAGATGAATAAAAGCTCTTGTAACTTCAGGCTATCTAATTATATGCTATAGGACACCAACCACAACCACCCATCAACATGGTGAAACTCTGACCCCTGAGCACTTAGCAGTCATTACTCTCCTATTATGTGGCTTATGTGAACCCATTGGAAGTAAGCCTCAGTTTATGCTCAAAATCAGAACGTGCTGTTCAGATTCATCTTTGGTATTGTTACAGATTCCCATTGTACATGTTGTTCCTATTTTAATTTAACTATAATAACCGTTCAAAAGAGTGTAACTTTTTTATTTATGTATGAAACCAAGATAAACTTAAGCAACCTGTATGGAAAAGTTAATCATCAACCAAATGGCTTTTTGCATTTTGATGAGTAAGAAACACATCACCTTTACAGTATGCCTCAGGAAACAAGCTTTTGTGGATCACTCACTCAAAGTGCTGTGACGAATAAAAAAAAAACATCATTATAAGATGTTAAAAATGGTTTTTGTTCAAGTACTTTGTTTGTGTGAATCATAAAATGTAACTTTTCCCCAACTAGATATGTAAAGATTTCTGTATAAATTAATTCTTAATGCGTATATTTAGAGAATATCACATAAAATTAATGCTGCCATCTGCAGGGCTAGTACAATACAGAATAACCTTTGGAATTCTGCCATCCCATGTGGAGCTTTTGTTCAAATAACATATATACTTAGATTTGTGATCAATAATGTGCTTGTGAGGTAATGCTTGTTTATCTCATATGAGTTGGAAATACAGTGAGGTAGTGATTTATTGCTCAAGTCCCTCGATTTATATTCATTTTTAACAAACTATATCATCTTTAAATTAAAGGTAAAGTTAAGAACATATAACTTGTTTTTAAAATACACTGTTTTGTAATCAATGACAATAGATTATTCCTCATAATTTTTAGGTCTAGACAACAGATGTGAGCAGTTGATTCAATACTATTTAAACCATTAGAAGTATAAAACACAAAGTGTGGTATTCCAATAATATCAACATTTTAAGTACTGACTAACTAGTTCAAGTACGCATGTAGCATGTTGAGAAACCTCTGACTTTCAATGATTTTTGACTTAAAGCATAACTTATAAATGATTTCTCTATTTCTAAGAAAAAATATAGAATAGTGTAATTTAGATTTCCAAAAGCACATGTTCTGCTGCACCCCACCTGTTATATATTTTTGAATTAATGTATCATTAACTGCGTAATGTGTAAAGGAAGCATTACATTAAGGAGAAATTAAGTGGTCTCTTCTGGTTTTTCTTATGTCCCATCCATGTGGAGACAAACATAAAGCACAAGAGAATACAGCATTAATGAAAATACTGCAGTAGGTATGCTTAGCCCCCTGGTGGCGCTATGACACTGCTCCAGGACATACAAAATATACCATGGCATAGCAGTAACCACATAGGGCATCCACCCATAAGTCATGTAAGATAAGCAAAGCAACATTTCGGGAAACAGCCACAATGTGACCATTATTTGGATTGGCAGTGGACAATGTGAAGTGCAACTGACAGTAGTAACAAAGCGAATATTTGCTTTAGTATGAAAACTAGACCACGCAGCGCCATGTTGGTAGGTGTCTATGAGATATAAATATGAAGATAACAGAGAAAGATAGAACTTCAATGTCATTGTTTCAGATACAGTAAGACATAGTTGTCATGTGGCCTACTTAAGGAAACATGAAAAACCGTGCATTGGTATTTTTACTCTCTGGGACACAGTGTAAAAAACTTTAGTTTATGGTCTTCCAAAACACCAAATCTGTGTATATCACAGGCTAAATTAAAAATATCTATAAATATCCTTACTTCAACGTCTTCCGCTTCATCCTGGACAGGATTAAGAGGACATTAGTCTCAGCAGAGACTCCCAGACATCCCTCTCCCCAGACACCTTCTACTGCTCTGCTGGGGGAAGCTTGAGGCCCTTCCACTCCAGCTGAGAGACATAGTCCTTCCAGTGGGTTGTGGCTCCCCGCCTGGGACTCCTCCTGGTTTGGAAGTCCATTGAAGACTGCCCAAAGGAGGCATCAAGGGGGCATCAGAAAAAAGATGTCTCAGCCACCTCAGCTGATTTATCTCAATGTGGACGAAAAGCGGTTCCCTACCCTATATTTAAGGGTAACTTGCACCCTGCAGAAAAAAGCTCATTTCAGCTGCTTGTATCCTGGATCTTGTTCTTTCGACCATGACCTAGATTTCATGAGCATAGGTGAAAATAGGAACATAGACCAGACATGCCCAAAGTGGGTCATCGAGGACTGCTGTCCTGCAGGTTTTAGAAGTTTCCCTGCACAGCTGATTTTCCATTGATAGCTGATTTAAAGCCTTTTACTGAACTGCAATCATCAGAATTAGCTGTGCTGAAGAAGAGAACCCCCCCCAAAACTAGGGGTGTAAATCACATCCATCATGGCGATTCGATTCAGTATCGATTTCCTGACCCAACGATTCGATTATTTTCGATACTCAAGAATACACCACGATTTGATTCGATTCGATTAATCGATTGATCGGTTGTTATTTTTTTTTTTTTTTTTTTTTTTTTTTTTTTACAGCTTACAGGCTAAACAAAGTTTCAAGATTGAAATAAATCAATGAAAGCTGTAATATCATTATGCATTTTCTTTAGAAACAACACCAAATAACAGAAGTAGAAAAGTTGCATAAAAAAAAATACTGCAAAAATACTGCACAATATCAGTGTAATGAGTTCAATGCAATACCTCTGCTCCAGAGAAACTGTCTTTTTAGAATGTAATAAATATACTCAGGAAAGAGAGATGTTGCATAGAGAGTTAGACAGGAATAAAAATAAACTAGATTTAAGGGAATTGTTTCAAAGGTCATCTGGGGATGTAGTTTTTGGTAGTATTTTTAATTTTCTAAGAAGAACGGGTATTTTAGGGAGAATATAGTAGTTTGTCTGGTCCATACTCCATTCTGGAAGGTGGCGGTTATGCACCTATAAGTTGTTTGCCAACCGCCATTAAAAAAAGAAGAAGAAGAAGGCTCCAGAGTGTTGCGTCACCGCCCCCTTGAGAGACGCTCCGCTGCACCTCTCCCAGATTGTAGCTGACCACAAACAGTGCACCAGACAGGAGGCCGGCTTGTTTTGTTTAATGACCAAAATCGCGGAACAAAACTCGTGAAGTTTGACCCGCTAGAAGAGCGAGGTGCGCGAGAACGCTGGGACCCTTTTTCCAGCTGAATCTCCGCTCTTTTTGGCCCTCATGTCCCTCCGCCGTCGGACTAAACTTGTCCCCACTTCCTCACCGCCTCGGCCGTATCTAGACCCACAGTGTGTAGCTCAGACCACGCTTCAATACTGAGCATAATTTAAAAATGTCTGTGTGAAGCTCGCTGCAACAAACTGCTGTAAGAGTATAACCAGGACGCTTCCTGGTAGGAGGGCAAAATAGGTTTAGCGGCACCGCAGCACGGGAGGGAGAATTACGCCCAGGAGGAAATGGATAAAAATAGACCGGAGGAAAAAAAAAAACATGAATCGATTATCTTGCGGACGTGTCGATGCATCGGATCGTCGGCTTTTGGATCGATGCATCGATACAAAACGATTATTATTTACACCCCTACCCAAAACCAGCAGGACTGCAACCCTTATTTTGAGCATGCCTAACTCAATTCAATTAAATCAATCAGTTTATTTATAAAGTGCTAATTCAAAACATGTCATCTCAAGGCACTTTGACCAGATCATACATATCAAAAATAAACTAGCTGACAGCATCGACTCACTGACTCAAAAGCAATCTTTCACACCAAGCATACTTGTAGCGACAGTGGAGAGGAAAACTCCCTTTTCTTCCGTCACTTCTGAACAGGTGCAATACCAGCAACCTCAACACAATCTTTAAGAGGATGGTAAGCCATAACAGCCCAACAACATCCAGAGAACTAAGGTACTCAGGGTGGATGTCAACCATTCCTCGAGGGAGCTTTGTGCTGCATCCACACCCAACTACACCACTGAGTCTGACTACTTTGCCCAATGGTAGAAAAAAAGCCTGTACAAAAGGTGAAAGAGCCCTTTGATCTCTTTAAGGTTAAATTGGTAAATCTTTTAAAAAACTGAGCAAAATAAAAAGGATAGGCTATAATAGCAAAATGCTCACAGCAATGATGAAAATTAGCATGATTCACTGGACCGCATCAAATAGAAACTTCAGGAATTGATTAATGGAGATTTGTAAGTTCATCTTAGATATGCAGTGTCTTCTAATCAATAAAGTAAATGGAAAAATGTAAAGCATCTTCTGCCTATTCAAATCAGTTTATTTATATAGTGCCAGTTCACAACACATGTCATCTCAAGGCAAGTTGCCCCATCTAGAAAACACACTGCGAGCAAGACAAGCTCCAAGCCAACTCCTATAGGAGGATGAAAAAGAGCACATACAGGGAGTCACAGTAAGAGAAACCAGACTACACTGAAAAACAGACCAAGCTCTATTATCTACAAACTAAGGTGTTGATGGCAGCTGCACAGCAGATAGAATGGAGCAGAGTGAGGAAAAGGGAACCATACGCCCTCCAGTAGTCTAAGCCTATAGCAGCATAACTATAGAGATAGCACAGGATAACTGGAGACACTCTAAATATGAGGAAAGGAAAGTTTTAAGCCTACCCTTGAAAATAGACAGGGTGTCTGCCTCACGGACCAAACCTGGTAGTTTTAGGAGATGAGCCTGATAACAAAAATAAACTGCCTCCCATTCTACTTTTAGAAATTCCAGGAACCACTAGCAAACCTGCAGATCGAGAGCAAAGTGCTCTGTTAATAACACAAGGTATAATCGGATCTCTGATATAAGATGGAGCTTGGCCGTTTAAGGCTTTATATGTGGGAGAAGGGATTTTAAATTCTGATCTGAATGAACAGAAAGCCAACGAAGAGAAGCTAAGACAGGAGAAATATGATCTCTCTTTTCAATTTTCATAAGAACTCTGTCTGCATTTTGGATCAGCTTTGAGGCTGTTAACTGCAGCTTGTAGACTTTGTTATTGTAAAGAATTACAATGGTCAAGCCTTTAATTAACAAATGCATGCACTAGTTTCTCAGCATCACCCCTGGACAGGAAACTGAATTTTTGCGATAATCTGGAGATGAAAGAATAAAAATATAGAAACCTCTTTGATATAAGTTTGACAGTTCGTGATCAAAAATAACACCAAGATTTTTTATTTTTTTTATCTGAGATCAATTTAAACCCATCCAAATGAAGTGAGTTACTAGAAATTTTAGATTCATCCAGGTTTTTATGTCTTCAGAACATGATTGTAGTCTAAGTAATTGGTTAGTTTCAACTAGATTTATAGACAGATATAGCTGAGTTCTATTAGCATAACTGTGGAAATTAATCCTATTCTGCCTAATCATTCAACCAATTGGGAGCATATGTAGTATTAAGAGAATTGGCCCTGGCTGTCATGATCTGCCATTCTGGACTTTTTTTTCCTGTGTAAGCTTTACATTTTGGGTTCTCATTTATAGTTTATTTCATGTTATTCTATATTGTCAAGATTTATATCCTTTTTGAATTCCTGTTTTACTCTTAGTTAGTTTTACTCTTGGTCTGTTGGTGCAGTGTTTAACTTCCACCTCCAGACAAGCTTCTCCCAGATATCGAGGGAGGTTGGAGACATCGAGTCGGAGTGGTACATGTTCTCCTCCATTGTCAATGCAGCTGTTTGTAGCTGTTGCTGTAAGGTCTCTGGTGCCGGTCATGGTGGCAATCCCTGAACTCGTTGGTGGCACCCAGAAGTAAGGGATGCTGTCAAGCTGAAGAAGGAGGCCCACTTGGCCTTGTTAGCTAGTGGGACTCCGGAGTCAGCTGAGAGGTACTGGCAGGCCAAGTGTGCTGCAGGGCGTGCGATTGCAGAGGCAAAGCTCGGGTCTGGGAGGAGTTCGGAGAGGCCTTAAGAGGGGGAAGCAGTGTCTCCCTAACACTGTTTACAGTGCAGGTCGGAAGCTGCTGTCCTTGACTGGGGATGTTTTTGGGTAGTGGAAGGAGTACTTTGAGGATCTCCTCAATCCCATCATCAAATCTTCTGAGGAGGAGACAGAGGCTGGGGACTTAGAGGCAGACTCGCCACACGACACGTCTCTGCAGCATTGCGTGGCGGTCGGGGACCGTACCCCTGGATTGGCAGACTGGGTAATGGTCCGTCTCTTTGAAAAGGGGGATCAGAGGGTGTGCTCCAATTATAGAGGGTTCACACTCATCAGCCTCCCCCGTAAGGTCTACTCCAGGGTGCTGGAGAGGAGTATGCACCTGATAGTCGGATCCAGAGGGAACAATGTGGTTTTCGTCCCGCTCACGGCTTGTGGGAGTTTGCCCAACCAGTCCACATGTGTTTTATGGATCTGAAGAAGGCGTTCAACTGCGTCCTTCATGGTGCCCTCTGCTGAGTGCTCCTGGAGTATGGGGTGCGAGGCCCTCTGTTAAGGGCTGTTAGTTCTCTGTATGAACGCAGCAGGAGCTTGGTCGCATTGCCAGCAGTACTTTCGACCTGTTCACAGTGCATGTTGGTCTCGACCAGGCCTGCACCTTTGTCACCGGTTATGTTCATTATATTTATGGAGAGAATTTCTCAGCACAGCCAGGGACTGAAGGGTGTCCAGTTTGGGAACCTCAGGATATCATCTCTGCTGCTTGCAGATGATGTTGTCCTGTTGGCCTCATCAAACTAGGACCTTTGGCATGTTTGCAGCCGAGCGTGTAGTGGTCAGGATCAGGATCAGCACCTCCAAATCCGAGGCCATGGTTCTCCACTGGAGAAAGGTGGATTGTCCCCTTCAGGTCAGTGGAGAGTACTTGTTTTAAGTGGAGTAGTTCAAGTATCTCGGGGTCTTGTTCACGAGTGAGGGACGAATGGACTGTTAGAATGATAGATCAGTGTGGCTTCGGCAGTAATGTGGTCGCTGTATCGGACTCTCGTGGTGAAGAGGGAGCCGAATCGAGGCGCAAAACTCTCGATTTACCGATCAATGTATGTTCCCACCCTTACCTATGCTCATTAGATCTGGGTAATGACCAGAAGGACAAGATCTTGAATACAGGTGGCCAAACTGAGTTTCCTTCGAAGGGTGGCTTCGAGCACCCTTCGAGATCAGGTGAGGAGCTCAGTTACCCGGGAGGAGCTCGGAGTATAGTTGATGCTCCTCCAAATCGCAAGGAGCCAGCTGAAGTGGCTCAGGCATCTGTTCCGGATGCCACCTCGTCGCATCCCTCGGGAGGTTTTCCAGGCATGTCCTATTGGGAGGAGGCCTCGTGGAAGGCCCAGGACAAGCTTGAGGGACTATGTCTCTGAGCTGGCCTGGTGTTTCCTTGAAGTCCTCCAAGAGCAGCTGGAGCAGGTGTGTGCTGATCAGGAAGTCATGGGCATCTCTGCATAGACTGCTGCCTCCGCGACCTGGCCCTGGAAGAAAGCGGAAGCAAATTGATGGATGGAGTTTTACTCTTTCTTGTTATCTCTTTTCACCATTTTTGCTATTATTTATTCCTTGGTCTAGTTTTAGTCAGGTATTCTTTCTTTTATCCTTGGGTTATGTTTTCCATGGCTTCAGTTATCTTCAGTCCCTTCTCTTATCCTCTAGTTTTCCCCTTGGTTATTCCTTATTTTGTAGTCATTAGTTTTATTCATTTTCTAGTTACAGTTAAATCCTGTTTTCTGGGTTTACTCTTTTTTCTCCCCAGTGCCTCTTTCCTTTACCCTTAGCTCCTTCTAGCTGCTTCTGTTCATATCTGCTCCCAATTAATATTTTCATGGAGGCACATTTTTCCTTTAGCCCTCTTGGCATATTTGACAGAACTTCATAGCAAGAACAGGGTGTGGTTAGAAAAAAAATTTATTGGCACCTGTCCTACCAATCTAACAGCAACACACTGTGGCAAAACTAAATACTGCACCTTATCACAGTCACGTAACCAGACATCTTATTAACAACAAAAATAAGTCTCTTAACACCTTTACTTGTACTCAGTTTGTTGATATCCAAAACAGATGAAATACAGATGTTGACCTCTTCTGCCAACTTTTTTTAGACGCCAAACACAGTGCCTGCAAACTTTTTCAATTTGAACTTGGTGACAGGCTTTGTCAAAGCATCTGAGACCATGTCTTCAGTAGTGCAATATATCAGACTCACTTTTCCCTTGTTCACGATGGACCTTATGAAATTATATTTAATGTTCAGGGTTTTTGGCTATAGCAATTGTGCCCTGGAACTGTTGTCACTTAGGCTCAGGGGCGTGCATACATAGACACTAGGTGGTGCTAAAGCACTAGGAAGTTTGCCCTTTATCAAAGAAAATGCCCTTTTGAAACTCGTTTTTTTTATTATTATTATTATTAATATTAATAAGATTTTACTGAGGTCGGTTTTGAAATGATCTTTTGAAAACCTGAGCGACTAAAAACAACTGAAACAATGCCCCGAAATGAGCCACCTACTTGCGCACAAACGACCCTCTCTCTCTCTCTCTCTTCCTTTGTCACATGACCTCGCGCGGTCGCCCGCAGGGCATGCCAGATGCGCAGCATCATAGCAGTTCAGTAGCGTCTTCAGATAGCAGGAACGGCCGCTGACAGGCTGCTTCTTCCGTGCTCCATTAGCCAGGTAATATACAGATCAAGCAAAATCATTTTGTTGTGCATTAAAATGTCTCACTCAACAGCACCAAACAAGCATTTTGCCGACTGGTCACCTGATAAACTAGTTGTCTCCTTGTAGGATGCTATTTTACTTTTTATATTTTATATCCATATTTTTAGCTTAAGTGTATATATTAGTCTATTTTATTGCATGACGTATACCCACAGTTTTTAGATATTTTTATAATTATATTTACCTATATCATATTATGTTTCATGTTGCACGATTGTACCACAAAAAATTCCTAGTTTGTGAACTCCTTCACTAACAATGGCAATAAACCCGATTCTGAAAGTTTTACACTGTAGCCCAAGTCAATGACAGATAACGTGAGGACGACCACATACGCTACAAATAATTTCGGTAGAGTTTGCAATTGCAAATACGGAAGAGGATTAGGGCCACTGAAAAAAAAAAAAAGTTAACTGATTTTTAAATTTTATTTCAGTTTAGTATGGGAGAAAAGTCAGAATTCTGACTTTAATCTCAGAATTCTGTTGCATAGGTTTTGTTAGGCAACATAAATTAACACATTTTGGTCTCTTTACTGTCTTAATTGTATATTGATTTAGTAATTGCAGCACAATGCCAAGAAAGGAGGGTTAATCGTATTGAAAAATATTAAAAGCTGTTCACATTTTATTTTTAAGTGGTTTGTGAAGCAGGTATTAAAATAGCTATTATTTTTTAGGCTACCATAAGTCATATCCACGTGACAAGACTTCCAGTCATGTTGCCCTAATAGCCCATTATTTAAACTAATGTGGCATAATTGTTAAAGCTATTATTATTATTATTGTCATGATGGTTATTATTATTATATTGTAGCCAGTCACAGCAGGGAAGCTCTATACCATCAACATCTACCAGGACAGGAGATGAGGAAGAGTTCAGGGAAGACACAGAGACAGAAAAAGACCAGGATGAGGGAGAGCAGATGGATGAGGGAAAACGGGGAGATGAGCCAGATGAAAGAAAAAGAAAGATGAGCTTTAGTCTGTTCTGTTGGTGGTGTGACTTTTTTCCATTGAAAACTGACGTTTAGAGAATGTTACAAATAAAAGTAAAATTTCATTCAACATGCGTGTATTTTTTTTATAATTAAGTGTTCCACGTGCGCTAAAAAGTGCCCCCCCCTCCTGAGCACCTGCCCCCCAAAATGTCTGTGCACGCCTCTGCTTAGGCTCACGCAGTAACCTGTAGTGCTGTGTCTATTAGTTGTATTTGCTGCCCAGTCTGCATCTCTGTAGGCTACAAGACCTAACTCTATACTGTCATCCCTCCTGAAACACAACTCTCTGCCTGCTGTACCTCTGAGATACCTTAACACCTGCTTTACCGTTACCCACTCTTCTTCTGTTGGTTCACAAAAATATTGCAATAGCTTGCTTACCACAAAACTTAAGTCTGGATGTGTACAGTTAGTTAAATATATTAGGCTGCCTGCAGCCTCCCTATCGATCTTTATGTCCCTCATCTTAACAGTGTCTTCTATGTAGAACAGTTTTTGATCACAGGGAGTTTCTCTGGGTTTGCAGTTCTGCATGTAAAACTTTTTCAAAATCCTGTGTGCATATCTTTCCTCTGGCATTCTAACATTTCCTCCAGAAAATCAATCTAAAATCAGTACCAAGAAAATGCTTTAGTTGACCTAAGTCATTCATCTTGAATTTTTCTGAAGGCATCCAGTTTTACATCTTTAATCATGTTTTCATTGCTGATTGTAATTATCAAATTTTCCACCCACACTATCCAAATCATCTTTCCCTCTTTTGTTTTCTTAGCATAGACACAATGGTCTGCTGGGTTTTGTTAATAAACTGTATTATGAAGTTGTTTTTTTTTTTTTTACAGTGTTATACTTAATTTTCTTTGTAAAGAAATCTGTTTTGCACAACATCCCTTTTTTATCCTCACTTAAGTCAGTTGTGTCTTCCTTCAAATAATGCAGCAAAAAAATCACAGTTAAACAACCATGTAGAGTCCTGTTCCAGGTCCAGCCTGACTGCTTTAGTCCATACAAAGACTTCTCCAGCATATACACCAGACCTTCCCCTCCTTCATATTCTTCTGGTTAGTCTAAGTAGATTTCATAGTCAATGGGTGCATGCAGCTAAGCAGTTTTTGCCTGCATTTGATGGAGAAGCAGATTCTCCTGTGCTGCTTTCTGTAGCAATACCCTCACGCTTGTCACGTTTGCTGTTGGGGAGAATGTCTCAACCTATTCAATCCCCATCTTCTGGCTGTAACCCTTCGCTACAAACCTTGCTTTGTACTTGTCTTTCCCCTCAATGTCACTCTTAATAGAATAAACCCATTTACGCCCCCCTCAGAATGAATGTGTTGTTTCCGTTTAATGACTGGATTCCTTCATCCATTGTTTTAACCCACTGCTTTGAGTTAGCTGATTCTATCGCCCAGGGGTCTTCAATGTTTTCCAGGCCAAGGACTCCCAAACTGCTAGCGAGATGGGGCGGGCACCCCCTATTTATATATATTGTATGAAATTGTATTATATAAAAACTGGTCCTATTGTCACTCTATTACAGTACATATGGAGTAATGTAACAAAAGTAATTTCCCCCTGGAATTAATAAAGTATTTCTGATTCCTGGTTGATGGGACAGGTCTTATGAATGAAATGGTGCCCAGCTTGAAAGAGCTCTTGTGTCACTGAATGTGTGCATTGATGACTGAAAGACATCTTCTGCCTCAATTATCCGTTTACTAAAGTGTGTTGAATTCATGTTAATGTGGATTTAAAGACATTTCAATTTGTGGAAAAAATTGCAAGGGGGAATCCCATCATCACTATAATCAGTTACATAATCTTTTAAAAAAAACCTGGTCTCTTTCAATCTCCCAATGACAGTTTCACTTGCTTGACTTGAGCCTTCTTGATCATACTTGTCAGATGTACCACTTTGTTGAAATTTTGTTTCTTATCCTTGGCTCCTGAGACTTTTTATTGCTCAACCTTCTCAATCTTTCATTGTTGTCATTTGATTCTGCCTCAACTGTCTGTGCTTACTTTTCCACATTTACTTTGTTCAGAAATTTCATGAGTCTATGTCTTTGGACCTTTTCAGTGTCAGGGTAGAAGACCAAATAAGCAGGACTGTTCTTTTTATAGCCTACAAATAATCCCTGATTACATCTTGAATCAAGTTTTCCCTTGTTCTGTTTGTATGTGTAACATATTGATCCAAACTTATTTGGCTTTTTATCTGTCAGCATCTGGTAAGAGGTCTTCCCTGTGCGCTTGTTAAAGCATCTGTTGTGCACTATGGTTACGGTTTGAACAGCATAGTTACAGTGGCATTTTTGTAGCTGAAACTCAATTAGCATGCATCTGCCCGTTTTAAAAAGAGTATGCCAGCTCCCTCAGCTGTACCATTCTGATGAGGTGAATATGGGGCAGATGTCTCGTGCTTAATGCCATTTTTCCTTAGTAGATTTTAAAAGTTCTTTCAAATAATATCTGTGTCGTTATCAGACCTGGTGCATTTTACCTTCCCAAAATTAGCTGTATCTGCTTGGAACTTTTCAGTGGCCTGCACTATGTCACTCTTTGTCTTGAGAAAATACACAAACACTGCATTAGAATAATCAGTGAATGACTGCACATATTTGTACCCATCAATACTCTCATTAGCTACTGGACTTGCTAGGTATGTGTGAACCATTTCTAAAGGAGCTTTTGCTCTTGTATTAATCTCTATTTCAGGGTTGTGCGAATTGTCCCTGAATACACACTTCAGGCTCCTGATTAGGTTTAATAACCTTGCCCTTGATCTGCATGCCACTGACAACATATTGCAGTCTAACTATATCTTCATAGTTACAGTGACCTAATATTTCATGCCATGTCTTCATGTCGTGACAAGTTTTACACTTATCACTATCCTCAATCTCAGTGTGCAGATAATGCAATTTTCCGTACACATGAATAGCAAACCTATCAAACCTACCATCTTTATATGTGAACATATTATGTTTTTGTTTAAATGCAACAATTGCCCCAGATGCTGTGGCTGACCTTACAGAGAAAATCTCCTGGGGATAAGTTGGGATAAATCTCTCAGCGTTGTTCTGGATCGTTGCTCTACATCGTTGTCCAATGCTGTCTACCAGGAAAACCTCCACATTTCCTTCTCATTTAGCGACACCCCTGCACAAGGTCCTATTCACCAACTCCACACAGCGTTTAAACTTGTATATATCATTAAGGATGTGGGAAGTAGCTGCAGTGTCAGCCATTAAGCCTTCTTCGTTGATGCTGCATGATCCCATAGATATGCATCAATGATCTGGATCTGGATCTGAATGATCTGTTGCCGCCGTCATCTTCAACTTCCATTGCTTCATCCTTTTTACGTTTACACCTACACGTTGTGTCAGTTTTGCAATGACAGCACCATGTTTTTTTTTTTGCCGACATGCTTTTGCTCTGTGACTGTTTGTGCCACACTTAAAACATTCAGCATCCTCATTGTTTCTGTCTCATGCACCTGACTTGGCGGGCGTCATCCCAGCTCTCGCTACAGTTCTCATCACATTGTCTTGTTTTGAACTATGGCAAATGTTATATCATCCTCGTTACATGTTTGGTGTATTGCAAATGTCTTAACGCTTTCTGGCAGTCCTTTTAAAACCATAGCAATCAGCAGGCCATCTCCTAATGTTTCTCCCACATTCTGCAGCGCTGTAATGGCGGTCTTTGCCCTGATTATGTAGTCCGTATGTCATGGTCCTGGTCTGATTGTTCCTGTTATCCATTTGTTGTCCTCTGCTGCCCTCTTGTGTCCTCCCTTCCTCTGTTTCTCTGTCCTGCCAAACACCTGCTGCCAATTTCCTCGTCAGCTCTCTCTCTGTCTCTGTCCCCTTTAAAAGCCCTCCCTGTTCAGTTCCTGTTTGCTGGATCCTCGTCAAACATCCCGTCTGGCTTCCTGTCTGTTATCTGCCTGCCCTGTCTTGTCTCTCCCTGGCTTCTAGTTTGATTATCCCTGATGTCTCCTTGGTTCAGGTTCGTTTGCTGTTTTTCTGTTGGACTCTGATTCCTGCCCCTGGTTCAGTGAACCAGAATAAACAGGCTTTATTCATCTCTGCCTACTGGTCTCTGCGTTTGGGTCCTCCACACCAACACCGATCATGACACCGTAACAGTTTCACTGTTCATCTTCTTCAGCGATGTAAGAGCGTTGTACAAGTAATAATGCAGGGCTTCCCCTTCATGCATAGTATTTTCTCGATATTTAAATGCTTTTCTAATATTGTCCAGATCATCTTATTATTAGCTGAACACGGGGGAATACATTCACAGAGGCAATTTCTTCCTTTAGCCCTCTTGGCATATTTATTGACAGAACTTCATAGCAAAGCATGAGCTTATACAAGAACGGGGAGTGGTTCTGGTTAGTCTAAGTAGAAAAAAAAATTATTTGGCACCTGTCGTGCCAATCTCACAGCGACACACTGTGGCTAAACCAAATACTACATATTATCAAAGTTGCATAACCACACATCTCATTGACAACTGAGTACAAAAAATAAGTATCTTAACATGTTTCTCCCGAGCTTCGCTAGTTTTTGGTTCCTGAGTTCCCAGCCTGTTATTTCTGGATGAGGTTGTTGTACCATCTACCAAGCAGCAGGGGCAGCAGAAGCAGCTAGTTTAAATGCAAAGTCAATGGGTAACACACATTTTTGCGAAGCAAAAGGTCCCCCAGGACGTTTGGAGCAGCAGAAGCACCGCGTCTGGGCAGCTGAAGCAGCACGTCATTAGCTTCAGAAGCAGCAGCTGCTGGAGTTCGAAAAATTGTACTTTTGCTGCTGGACACACCACATCAACCAATCAGAGAAGCTGATCTGGGAGCTCGGAGGGAGACAGACACAGCTCCGCTGATGTAGATAGCAATGATCATTCATTGTTTCTTAATGTCTAAATAAAATTAAAATGCTTCAGCCGCACATCAGAACTAAACTTGTACAAGCATCAAAAATTAAGCAGCACAGGCATATTTGCTGCTCATGCTGCTTGCGGAGTGAACGTAGCATACGTTATTTAAACTTGAAATTAGGGAGACTCTGATTTCAGGTTTTCCATTTCACAAAGAGAGTTTCCTCAACCTTTGTTTCAGTCACAGTAGTAACATTCTCCCAGAGCTAACCTGGCCGGGAGCGGGTTATCTTCAGTTAACTTCACAAGTTCACACGTTTATTTCTTAATATAGTGAGATTTTTGTTGTAGTTTTGTGCATAAAAAAAAAATATATATATATATATATATATATATATATATATATATATATATATATATATATATATATATATATATATACACATCATTCACTAGATCCGTTAGACACATTGGTTTTTAAAAACAAACATTGCATGTCCATTTCATGAGGATCTAATTAAAGAATGATTAGAACTTTCTCACAGAGAATTAAGTATTTATAGGAAGGGAATTCTTCAACTCAATTGACAGGACACGAGATTAATTGCTTTTGGTTTGTTTATTATGAGCGAGATGCAGATCTTTTTATTTTCATTTAGTTATATGTACAGTACAAGAACTACTGAAATTATTTTCAGATTACACGTACATAGATTCCCTTAGATCCCATATATTACCTTAGAGTTAGGGTTTGGATTTACTCGATGATAACACACTAATGAGCCTACTTGCACAATCTGAAGCCATTTTATGGGCCTGATAGCTGCCTATAACGGCCATTTGTCTGCAAACAGATACTTTATATTTTGACGGTAACAACACCTGGCAAGCCGTTTTGATATGTACTAGTTTTACTAAATATGCTTTCCTGATATCTGAAAAAACTTTTTTTCTTTGTCTAAATGACCATTTCAAACAAAAAATGAGGTTATCTACATGTAGAATAAACATTCAGGATGTCTAGAAATTGATTTCATAGACTATTTCTGGTCAGCATTTGTATCATTTTAACTATAACAAAAATGTTTTTCAGATATCGTAAATAAATTTTCAGTCAAGCTGATAAATGTCAGAACGGCCACTTAAAATGTGTAAACCGTTCTAGTTAGATAAACTTATAAAACTTAATTCTTACTAGTATAATTTTGTTTTTTTACTTTAGTTTTTTGCTATAAAAATATAATTTTGAAAATGTATTATAACAGTAAGGTCTAGGAGTTTGATTTTGATCAGGAAGAATCTTATTTCAGTGTACATACTCAACCCAAGTTTCTTTTAGTACTGAAAATCTATTTCACTTTCGAATCTATGTGCTGGCCTAATGTGTTTATTCTATATATGCAGTGATCCAATTTGTTGAAAAAAAAAAACAGCAGTTAACGCTCACAAGTAGCATTTTAGAGAGACAAACTGACCAAACTGATAATGGTTGATGATTGTACCTACTGTAGGTTGCAGTATTTGTTTTGATTGGCATTTTACCTGCTAAAATGTTGATATCGGCTGCATTTGAGAAGAGATCACAACATGGGACCTTCCTGATCACATAAAGGACAAAACAGTTCATGTCCAATACTGTACACATCCTAAGCATCTTTCTTTTGTTATGAATCTACTGGGGATTAAAGGAACAACACTAAAAAAGCAATATTGAGAACAGAAATTCTTTACTGCCTAACTAACTTGCCAGCCACATCTTCTGTGACTTCATTGCTATGCATCCCGTGGTCTCTCCTCCCTGTCTTTCTCTTTAGAGACAAACAGAGAGTGATCACTGGAAAAGGCTGGAGGTCCCACACATGCCCTAATTGCAAAAAGCTTTTCTCCCATAAGACAAGCAGGTCAAAATGCTAATATAGGTGTTTTTGTTTCAGGTCGCCCACCTGCATTATATTTGTATTACAATGCCTCAAGCACTTTGGGTTAAAGAGCAGTGTTGGGCACGTTACTTTGAAAAAGTAATTAGTTATAGTTACTAGTTACTTCTCCCAAAAAGTAACTGAGTTACTAACTGAGTTACTCTACAATAAAAGTAACTAGTTACTAGTAAAAGTAACTATTGCGTTACTTTTGCGTTTCTCGCCCCCGTAACCCTCACCACCCGGCCCCCACCTTCTCGCCGTGTGTTTCCAAAGCCAGCTGAATAGAGCGGACGACAAGACAAGAACCTGCAGACAGTTTAGCATTTATTGCAACTCAACGTAAATGACATCAGGGGGGAACGCGATGTGAAGTTTTATAACAGGACATTCAGATCCCGTGAGTAAATGAAATTAATAACTGGGGATGTCTAATTCTGAAATCCTGTGTGTTTGGGTTGTTATAGATACTGCAACATCTATCTATCTATCTATCTATCTATCTATCTATCTATCTATCTATCATCTATCTATCTAGATGTATACTCTGTGTGTGACATAAAATATGGATCTCCATCCCTGCCACAAAGGCCATCAAATAATGTTTAAAATAAAAAATACAGTAGGTTGAGAAGGCAGAGCATCCATCCATCCATCCATCCATCCATCCATCCATCCATCCATCCATCCATCCATCCAGATTTCTCCCTTTCTCCATATAGGCATCATTTCTGGCTGTTGTCAGGTTCATTTGATCGTTCACGCTCTCCATAGTTCTCCTGTGGCGCGAGCACAGGGCGACTGGTGCGCGCCTTTAGCGAGCATGCGCGTTTCCTGCCGCTTGCGCGGTGACTCTTGCCGCCTGCGCTGTGTGGAGATGCAGAGGAAACCGTTATGTGATGGGGAAACGCAGCTCTACATAACACCGGTATTTCCATGTGGAAAACGCTGTTTTGCTGCTGAAGTCATCATCACTCTCCATCTCTCTGTGTGTGCTGTACGTTAACACCCACCAGCAGAAACACCCACCTATTCAACTGACAGACGGAATCTCATCCTCCCCTCTCTCATGACAAGGCGCGCACCTCTGGATGACCTAAAAAATAATCTTTAATATCTCTTAAACAAAAGTAGCACAAACAATATTTTTTTCTGCACAAATCTGCACTAACGTTGCACTAACCATTCAGTCTATTTGCAGAGCTTTTTGACGTGGGTGGGGTGTCAGCTTCACGCAGCTGCGCACGAGTCCTATCATGAAAAAAGGTTCATTGTGCGACCTGAGTAACGCGCAGTAACGGGGTGCCTGCAATGGTAACTGCGTTATAGTTACAGTCAAAGTAATTAGTTAGATTACTCGTTACTAAAACAAGGTAACGGCGTTAGTAACGCCGTTAGTTTCAACGCCGTTAGTCCCATCACTTTTAAAGAGCAGCAGTCCTTGTCTTGATCTAGCCTAAGAGGCAGCACCATTCAAATCGATGAATGCTGATGATTACGCCTCAAGCTCCTGAAATCTCGAAGTGCGTTTAGCTACAAATGAAAAAACATCCTCCCTTCAGTAAACAACAATGCTAGAGCAGGAAGAGATCTGCATAAGTGTGTTTTCCTTGTCTGGCTGTGGCAAGCATGCATGCTGTGTACAGCATAATTGCAAGAGTACTGAACAAGCCACAGGAGCAGAGAGACCCCAACAACAGTATAAACACAAACCAAAATCCATATCACAGTGATCCATGTGTAGGGACGTATTATGCAAACATAACCAGCAGGATGAAGCAGTAATCAATCCTATCTGTTTTTCTACTGCACAACAGTACTATAGTCACATGCATTTGTAAAAAAAAAAAGATGTGCTCTCCTTTTCTGAAGAATATTTTAGGACATAGTTCCCTCACTTTGATTGATAGCACAGAGAAGATATCATAAAACATGATATTCAGGGGCACATGAAATAGTGAAAAGGCCCTATGTTGGATGTAAAGCAAAGTTTAGTAGTTGCATGGGTACATTGTATAAACAAAGACCCCTTAATCCTGGAGGGAGACCCCTGCTTATTACAGTAGCCTATTCTTTTTACATAGGCAAATACCAAAGCATACCTATCAAGTAATGGGTAATTTTTGACATATTATGCCAAGGTGGTAACATCTGAGGGGAACAGGTGCCTTTGTGGGATGAATGGAGACATGACAAAGATTAATGACTGCGACACAGGCTGTTATACTAAAGCTATTCATGGTTGATGGGTGGGTGTGTGTGGCTGGGTGTCAATGTGGACCTTGACATGAGCAAACTAAAAATAGCAAGAGAGAATAAATAGGATGCTGCATTGGAGTGTTCCTCCCCCTTATTATTAAGTGAAACAGACTTGTGTTGAAACACACATTTATAAATACACACAAACTTTATTTTAATCTTTAATTTTATTGAACTATTTCTTTAAAAAAGCAGCTTAAGGTTTGAAAGAAAAGAACATTGATACACACTCTTTAACTATTTTTTTTATATTAATATAACCGTTACAATGTGAAATTATTAATAGAAAGGCCACACTCAGTGACTGAATGATTGTTTTTGTTATTTAAATAATTTTGACCTTTGCGCTTCCACTCCTGTAGTAGCTCAAATTAGTTATTTTGTATCATGAACACACAAATAGATTGTATATGCAAGACTACATGTACAATTCAGATATTCTCAGTCTAAGCAATTGAAAATCTGATTTGCTCTAAAAAAAAGTACTAATAAAAACCTATTTGCCCTATGAAAGATCATTGTAGTTTATTGATTGCATGTGAATAAGTTGGAATATTATCAAGTTATTGTATGGAATTAGACAAAAAAAACAACAACAGTGCAATACATAATTATCATACAAAGATGACACATCCACCAGAAGCTTGGCCAGCTCACAGTGATAGCCTCCGCCTGCAGGTGATGCTGGAAGGCACATTTCCTTTGCTTAGGAACTATCATCACAGTTGACCCACAGGGGTGTGTTCTCTCACAACTCTTGCTTGGTGTGCCCTATGATCGTCCATCACTGTGTGGTTTGGCTCTTCTGCAAAACAGGAAATTTACTAATGATAAAAAGCAATTAGGTCTGCAGAGACGATCACCAAGGCTGAAGTGCTCTCCATCCATGAGTGGTAAAGGGCTACAAATGGGAAAAGGGCAGCTAATATAGAATCCACACATCATGGACACAAACTGCAACAACTTTTACAGATGGTGATTGGATGGGGATTCAGAGTACTACTTGTAAGAACAACCCTCAATCCTGTTTATCTCATAGTCATGTTTCCTTTACTCTTTTGTACGTTTCTTTAAGAGCTGCAGTTCATTCTTGATTGGACTTAATTTTCATGCCATGATATTATATTATCTGTTATAAATTCTCTGCCGATTAAGCTCAACTATTTCTTTCTCTCCTTGCTGAATTTCAAGTACTCATCAATTGCTACGTCTTGGTGAACAATATGTTATTGTAATAAACAGCCAATCACAAAAGTTTCTTGTAAACATGTGTGGCGGAATATTCTGCACAATTTAGAAACTGCATGTAAAAGTTTGACAGGATCAAATTATTCTGAAAGAGGCTGAGCTGGGTATACATGACCACTCCACATCAACATGATGCATGTCCGCCTCCAGGGGCCAGTCACTCTACCTAGCCTTTATCAGAATATTCTGATCAGCATGTTAACTTGACACCTTTGTAGTCTGACTGGCTGTTATATTTGAATTGTTTATGTCCATATAAAAAGTAAACAACTTTTTTTGTCTTTTGATCTGAATAAGTTTCAGTCTGATCCTAAAATATAGTGCACATAATCATAGCTAATGATTTCTGGATTTCATGTGAGACCCCTCTGAGGCTCTATTTTGGATGCTTGATTATTTATAAAAGAATGGGCTTTTCCATTTTCTACCATACTTTTTAGAAATCCATGATTTTCAAACAAATAAGAAAAATGTATATATATATATATTCTGCCCGTTAACCACAACATTAAAAAAATGTTTTACACTGTTTTGTTTGGAGAGAAAAAAGAGTCATAGCCAAAGCAGTGACTATCTGCAGACATAAAAGTAAAGAATTCTGTTTAAACCGAAGTACATTTTGTAAGCAGTACTGCTACTGAGCAGCAGGGTGAAAAAAAAAAAAACATGAATAACTGGGAAAAGTCAGATGTTGGACAGTTCTAATAACTGTTTTTATTCAGTTTAATTGGAAGTTTTAAAAAGTTTATTATTGCTTACAAAAATAAATTCCCTCAGTGTCTGCAGACAATATAATAGCAAATATCATTGCAAAAACTATTAATAGGATAACTATTCAGAAAGCAGCATCTCCAGTTTAACAAGTAATACTTAAAAGTGGGGAACTGTATAAACAAAGATTGCTTAAACATATGTGGCTATGTGAAAAAAAATTACCTCAAAGGAAAAATATTCAGCTAGGCCTAAGACTAATCTTAAGAAAAATCAAGATAGAACACACACTGAACCAAGCACTTCATAAGGGGAATCTTTGTATTCCATACTGATTTTACTTAATTCACAGTTATGTTAAAACATACACTTCGTTGATATGTTTACAGGTCAAATAAGACAGAGCCTTCAATTCCAAAACTGAAAACAGAAAATACTGTTTCTTTCACCTTTTTTAATGGATGTCGTATTATCCTTCATGCCATATAAGTATGTGACAGAAACATGAGTAATATCTTTATACAAATCTATTAATCTATTGAGCTAATTAAAAAGAGCAAAGCCAATTCTAAATCAAATTTATAAGAGCCAAATTCAAAGTGTCATGAAACCACTTCTGTTAACTTAACTTATGCTGTGCACATCTGTGGATGGCATAAAGCTGTTCCCAAAGAGTAAGTGAAACTCTGACTTGCTGATTTACAGCAGGGACACTGGAATGTCATTTGGGCTGGAGAAATGTGGTCAGATGGTGACAAAAAGAGGAACGGTAATTCACACAGAGGGGATGGGACTCCCAGAGGGGAAAATAGCAGATGTTGTAGAGAGCTTTAAGTACTTTGGAAAACCAAAGACAAATGGCAACCAGAAAGAGGCTACTAGGAAAAGCACCAACCGCCAAATACCTACAATTAGTAAGGCAAGTTCTGAGATGTCAGTTCAAGGGTATGAACAAGGTCTGGGCAATCAACAGCTATGCCTTGCCAGTAATCAGATACCGTGCTGAGGTAATGGGGTGGCCAAAGGAAGAAATTCAGGCCACTGACATTAAAACACAAGCTACTCACTAAGGGTATGGTAAAAAAAATAAAAAATCGATTTGGAGATATATCCTGATTTTTGGCTTCCTGATATAATATCGATCTTTCACATCCTAATATCGATAAAAAAAATTAAAAAACAACAACAATGAAGGACAATGGGCTGCCTCTGCACTGCCACTCTGGCAAATAGCACTACGGAGCCCTTTTGCTTTGAGCCAGTCACAGTAGAAGACGTGGACGTACTCAAACACCAAAAAACTTGGATACCAAAATAACTAAATTATCAATAACGTATGATAAACATATATAGAACTTTTAATTTATACATTTAACTTGGACAATTGGGGAAAATATTGCAATATATGAATTGTGATATAGCAATATTATGATAATATTGTGATATTATCATATTGTGACCCAAGTGTCTTGACGCATATTGTATTACAGCACCCATGCCAATATTTACCCCTAGTACTCACGATGCATGGTGTATTCCAGTCAAAATCCAGTATTCACTGACTATACGCTAAGCGCAATGAAGTAGGCAGAGGACTAGTGATCATTTGCCCCCATCCACCCCTCTTCTAAAGCTTATTCCATCAGCCTATGAACAAGAGGAAAGATACTCCCTAGACAGGTTGCAGGTCTATCGTAGGGCACCACAGAGACACATGAACCATGCACATACACACACACCTAAGGACAATTTAGAAAAAAGCCAATTAACCTAAAGGTCATGTTTTTGGACTGTGGGAGGAAGCCAGGTATCCAAAGAGAACCCACACATGCACAGGGACAACCTGGAACCTTCCTGTTTCAAGGGAACAGCGTTACCCACTGCACCACGATGCAGCCTTTTGCCACCATCAAAGATTAGATATCCAAGCACCAAGAATATATCAAGAAGATGGCCCCAAAGGATAAAATACTCAGTGAATGTCTCCCAATAAAAGCTGGAAGAAAAGGAATGGGTGTACTACTGAAAACTAGTTGAAGTGGCTGATATCCTAGCTGCCAATGTTTAGAGAGGGTTGGAAGAAGGAAAGCATAAACACACAGATAATTGTAGCACAGGAGCAGGCTTGAGCAGCAGAGCAATAGAGCGAGCCCCAGATCTACCATACCAGCAAGATCCCAGGTTCATGCCATTCAAGGAAGCTTCAGAATGACTCCTGCATCTCACAGCAAAGGTGCAAGATATTAGCAGAAAAGGAATGATTAGGGTTAGTGGCTGGTATAGTGTATAATTTCATCTGTGCAGAATACAAATTAGAGAACTCGAGGTCAAAATGGAAGTCATCTCCGAGGATGTTGAAGAATGACAAATCTAAGATCTTGTGGGATTTTTAGATGCAAACCAACAAATTGTGATCTTTGATAAACAGCATAGGACAACCGTTGTGATTAATCTCACCATCCCAAATGTTGAATGGCCACATCAATTGTTCACTGTCATATCGATCATTGAGTCAGACACAGGAGTTTTCCCGGCAACCAAATGGTCATCATTTGAAACCCCAGCTCTGGATTTTTTTTTTGAAGTTCTATCCTTGGGCAAGACACTTCCCACAGCCTGCCAATAAAAGGTTGTCAGAGGGCCTCGTAGCCTCTGTGCATGGCTGCCTCAGTTTGGTCAGTGAGCCTCAGGGCAGCTGTGGCTACATTGCAGCCTGTCAAAATCAGAGTGCGAATGTGTGTATGAATGGGAGAACTTAGCGTACATGCTTTGGAGTCCCATGACCTGAAAAGGCTCTATATTAGTACAGGTCACTTACCATTTACCAAATAATGGAAACCTCAGAAAAAAGAATACTGGAGACTGAAGGAACTTGAAAGAGTCTGGAGGACAAAGGCAAATTAAGTTCCTGTGGTCATCAGAGTACTCTGGACAGTAACCCCAGTCCTGCAAAGGGGCTCAAACAGATACCTGGAGACACCGACATCTCAATCCAGGGGAGCTTAGTGCTAGGAACAGCTACAGTAAGATACTGCAATGAACCCAAAAAAATCCAATGCATCTGGTAGAGGACCCAAGCCTAAGATGAAAGAAACCACCCACCCTGGATTAAGAAGGATGGCTGAGAGAGGGGGTTTATAACCCTTTCCTCTGTTACCTGAACAAGCTGGTTAGGGTTAGGGTAACCTCTACTGTATCGCTTTAGTATTCCGCCAAAAGTCCACACATGCAATAAATACTCCTACAAGTAGCTTACTTCATAGTAAGGTTGTCAAAAATATTGATACTCAAAAAAGTATCGATACTGAAATGTTGTATCCGGATACAATACTCGTTTTTAAAAGTATGGATACAGTGCCACCACAGTGATTCATCTAAAGTGCAGAATAGAGGACAATGCACTTTCTGAACACTGTGTGATTGAATAATTCTATGCTCTTTTCAGTTTCAGACTTTTTTTTTTGTAAGAGGTGCAGCTGCTGAGAATTATTTTTGTTTCTTAACCGGTTTGGCTAGTGTCATTGTTATGTGTGCAAAGCATAGCTAAGGAAGGAACACTTAATTTTAATTTTATAAGTTTTTTATCAAGTTTGCTTAATATTGTGCACAGCATACAACCTTTATTGTATTTATTTATTGTATTTTATGTGTTAATGAAAATATTTCTGTAGAATTTTGGAGTCTTTGTTTTTATCCTTGTGGTATTGAAAATGGTATCGAGTATTGAATATTTTCCTTAGTATCGGTATCGAGTTGAAACGTTTAGTATCGTGACAACCCTACTTCATAGAGACCCTCATCAACTCTTCCTCTTGTGCATGTTCAACATGTTACATGCGCAAATAGAGTACCTCAGGGGCTCACTATATCACAGCCTCCCTCCTCCTCACGTGTGGACCTGTTTCTGTCTACTCATGTCAACTTTTGTCACTTTGAAGGCATTACCCACCAGACAAAGCCACTTGTGATTGGATACTCTTCAGGAAATCCCACCTCTTGAGGCTGTACTAGCAAAGCAACTTCAGGCTAACTACTTCTCTTCCAGAGTTAGAAGTCCGTGAACATCCAGGGGCAAAACATAGAAACTGTGGAGAGTTTCAAATACTTGGGTGTTCACATCAATAATGAACTGGACTGGACTCATAACACTGAAGCCCTGTCCAAGAAGGGCCTGAGCCACCTCCACCTCCTGAGGAGGCTGAGATCCTTTGAAGTGAGCAGTCCCCTGCTTAAAACCTTCTGTGACTCTGTGGTGGCATCAGCATCATCATGGACATCACCTTTCAACCCCTGGCACCGGAGTGTACAGGAGCTGAGAACTCCTTTAGTGAAAGACTTTTACACCCTGTTTGTAAAAAACACCACTACCACAGGTCATTCATCCCTGCTGTAGCCAGACTCTACAATGTGACACTACAACGGGAATAACTTGTGCAATGCATATGTGCAATTACAATTTAATACCCTGTGCAAGAATTTGTTTCTTTATATTTTATACCAAGTGCAATAGTTATATTGATAAATACCCATCTATATAAATACCCATGTAAATATCCTGTGCAGCAAGCTTGTGTAATAATCCTGCTTGTAAAAAAAAAGACTTCAGCTGTTTTGCGATGATATATATTTATTTATCTATCTATATATATATACACTGAAAAAAATAATGCAACCGCTTTTGAAATGTCTCAATCATATTTAGTTACTTTAACACAATTATTTTATCTCCTACCCATCTAACATGAAACAATTGTGTTAAAGGTTGCGTTATTTTTTTCTGTGTAAGATGAAGGGGAGGTAGCATGAATCTGTAGGGGTTTGGTTCAGTGCGATTTGCAGACCCTACCCCAGAGGTCCAGGAGAATGTGAGTGAGATCCGAGAGCACTGGTACTTGCAAGAGATGTCATGCTGGAGAGCAGACAAGCAGGTGAAGAAGACTCAGAACTGTTGCACACAGGTAAGGTCTTTTTCATGAAGTTTGGAGAAGGATTGAGGTTCACTGGTTGTCTTGAACAATAACAGTGTTCAGATTAAAAGAAATTTAAAAAAAGAAAATTTTTGACAAGTTCTTCCTCGTTTAGGTCTTTGGCTGGAATACCATCAGGGGTAATCCTCCGGCGAAGAGAGATGATCCTTCGCTTCCTTATTTACACACTAGTCATCTTGATTGAGCAAGGTTATCAGGTGTACAGCAACACAGGTCGGTCGAGCCATCAGCAGAGATCCTCTCTGTGACAGTAAGCTAACTGATACCAGAAAAAGAAAAACCCAGAGAACCTAACAGGGTTGCTTTAGCAACAACCCACTAAAGCTCAGATGCCCACATACTACTCAGAAATAACAAAAAATATCCAAGTGCTGTTCCTTTTAAAGACTCTCCAGATAAAAAATAAAACATTAGAGCTATTTTGATTAGTTGGTAAGAGAGTTATAATAAATATCAAGATGGTAAATAGATTTATTTCACCCACGTGATACAAGCTGGCTTTAACTCTCTGAAGGACATGCTAGGTAACATTTGCCAAGGGGGCAGAAGCATCTACTCCAAGCATGTCCTACACAGCACACTTTATTATCAGAGCAGCAGAAGCTGCAGTGATTCACTTTGGTGTTCATTTCCACTGAAAACTAGAGCAACCTTGCATATCCTGGCTCATGGGGTTGCTTGATTGGCTGCCAGTTTGATAATGAAAATTAATGTGAGTGGACACAGGCAATTACCCCTAATCATCTCTCACCAGCCTAATGAACAACTGTTTCAGCAGTTTTTTTTTTTTTTTTTGTTATTCTAAATCTCGCAGTTTAGAGAATAGGATGATCTCCTTTGACCATGTCCGGATGCTGTCCTGTTAAATGCTGTATAAGGTAATTATTTGGTAATATCAGTGGTAAAGTTCAACCAGAGGCCATGATCTAGAGCCAAAATGATTGTACTGTGTTTGGACCTTCAAAACATGTTGTAGCCCCAGGGTTTAAGACATGCGCTACATTATACAAAGTTTTTGTTTAGTCAGTGCAGTTGTATTGATTGGTAGCCACAGGAAGCAAGCAGCATCAATGGCAAATCAATTACATATATGCAGCATATAATCAAATTTCTACAAAACTGCTGAGCTGTAACAAAATGTTCGATTGACAGTAATGCTAGTCCTTTATGGTGTTATCATTGCAAAATGAAGGAAGCAGATGTATTGAGAGATAGGAACCAAGAGTAATATTATTTATAGTTTATTATTACATTACTGTAGGATTAATCTAACAGACAAGGGTAACACATAACCCACCAAACAGCAGACGTCATTTAAACGTTGGTTTATAGGCTAAATATGGTTGGTCCGTTATAGTCTTGATTTTTACCATAGATTTTGAAAATTGGACTCTGTTTGGTTGGTTTGATCTTTGTCCCACTTCAGTCCAATAATAATCATTAAAAAGATGCTGAAATGCCATTTTTCAACCTCTTTTTTTTTGGCTTGGTGGGAATTTAAAGAAAACTTCCTCTTGAAGATCAAGAAACATAACAGACAGGCTAAACAAAAAGTTGTGGAAACATTTAAAGTATAGTTAGATTTTAAAGCAACATCCATTGCTTTCACAGATTTCCTTTGTGGTACAAGTGCCAAAGGCATGGCTTTTCACAGGTCAGGCAAGGATAACAGATAATACATACATGAAGCTGAAGAAATGCTTTCATTGAAAATGCAATGTGAGCAGACTAACGGAGAATGGCAGTGGCAGGTAGCCTGATAAACAAGACTAAATGTTAGATTAAATGTTTAATCTGGCCCCAATGAATGAGACATCGGAAGATTGTTGATGAGAACAACCCATTGTCTTTCAAACCGCTGTTTGTGCCTGTTGGCCAACGCTCTGACCAATGAGCGGAACAGACTCCGACGTAGTAAGCGTGACAGAAAGCTGGTGGGGGAGTGTAAACAAACAGCCTTTCAGTAAAACGGCGAATACGTCCTTCTTAAAAATGAATGAGCCTGGAGCCTCTTCCTTCTCACGTTTCAAGTCTAACCCTTCCAAAACTGATTCCAAAGCTGAGTCAAATAAGAACTGTTCAATAGTTGTTGCCATCTTCCTTGTTGTGTTTATTTTTTATTTTTTCCAGCGTCGTGCAGCTTTGTCCTCATACCCTCAAAACCCAGCCTGCTTTGCATCCAGAAATTCAAAACACATCTTTGCGTTGTGATTAGCCCGCCAGTTCTAGGGCCTGGGGCATTGATCAAGGCTAGACCACTCACAGGCAAAAGTTATTTTATGCCGCTGACGGGTGAGGCTAGTTTACTAGGCTAGGTGGCAGCATCAATTTGTGGGGATGCATTTATTTAACAGGACAGTTAAATATCATAGGGGTGATGGATGGACTTAATTATAGAGAAATTAATTAAAAAAAAAGCCAGAGTTAGATTGGTCTAATCCAAGTCAAAATCTGGAATCAAATGACAATCAGTGGCTTGAAAACTGATGCATAATGTATCGTCACTCCAATGTGACTGCATTTTATTGCAAACAACAGAAGACTAAAACTTAAAGCTCTAGTTACTAACCCCCAATCCTTGTTGTTTAGTTACAATACCTTAGGTCTCTACACATGGGTGGTTCTAGACAGGGACCCCTGTAGATCATGTCCTGGCCCCTGTTATGGGTCCTTTACCAAAGACATAATACTCAAAGAAATTCTAATGATGATCTACGCTGAAAAAGACATGGTTACGATAGGTCATTTGGATCTATTTCCTTTTTTCTTTACAGATTCTGTTAGCGTTCCAGTTTGTGGGGGTTGTTTTGTTATTTTTCAGTTCCTCCATGCATCCACCAGATGGTGCCATTGTTCTCAGATGGTCTGGAGGGCTTCGTGTTCTTCTCAACCTCTCACACCTGCAGCCTATTTGATCATCACTTCCTGAGGAGTATTTAAGCAGCAGACTGTCTTCACTTCCTGGCCAGAGTGTTTGCCAGTATTGGGTACTCAAGCCCCTCAGAGTTTGCCGAGACATTCTTTGAGTTCTTGTTTCATCTGAGCTTTCTAGCGCTAACCAAGTTTGTCTTTTTGCAGGATATCAACTGATCCACTGGATAAGCCAGGTCCTTCTGGTCTTGGAAGGGACTCTCTTGTCACGCTGAGAAAAGTAGACAGATCTCCTTATCTGAACACCGTTCACTTCAGGAACATTGTGACAGTCTGCTCAGCTGCTCCTCAGGACCACCATCAACCCTAAATTCAGACATCAGCCAGTTTTCCCACAGTCCTTGAACTCACCACTTTGATCTCCCTCTAGAGTTTCCGGTTCCAGTTCACCAGACCGCTGGATTTCCCACAAGCTGAGAAACCCATGTTTTGTCTCTCTGAGAACCCCATTTGTGTTGTCTCTCTGAGTGCCGCACCTCACAATAAACTATTTAACTTTTACCAGCCTCTGAGTTGTTTCTGCAGGTGGGCTAACTTTGAAAACCCATCATGACAGATTCTGTTTTAATAATTATTTAAAAACAATAAGGTGATAATAAGGCTTCAGAAGTATTGAGATACGGTCCCAGTTTTCATCTGCCAAATGGTTTTGTTTTGTTTTTTTCAAAAAAAAAAATATTTTTTTACAGCTGAATTTATCAGTTTTCTTGAGTTCTAATTCGGATTTTATAGAAAAGAGCAATTTTAACTTAAATTAAGTGAAAAAAAGTAAAATTCCTAAATCATAAATGTATATTTACCTAATAAGACATAGAATTTTAATTAAACCTAATTGAATAGAACTTTCATTTAATGCAGCCATTTTAATATATTTGAATCCCTTGCCCTGCTTTTATATTTCATGCTTTTCTTGGCCCCCATGAAAACAATGCAGGCCCCCTCCTGGCCCCCTGGTATATTTTGTCTAGTACTGCCACTGTTTCTACAGTTTTTGAGACAAACTGGGGATGTAAACCGAGTTTTAAATCCATAGAAGGAGCATAATAAAAATGTGTTCTCTTGGGTTTTACAGGAGATCATTTGCAGCCCTACAGCGTGAGGGCACGCACATTAGTTCATTCTGCAGAAAGCGAAGCAACACTACATTTTATGGTCATTAGGCTACACTAAAAAGTGGCCCGCGGCGAAATGTGCCCCCTATCACATGGAGGCATTACTTTATGGTCCACTCGGAAGGGTGTGTGTGTGTGGTTTGTTTGATTCCAGGGCATCTAGATCTGTGAGTTTATAAAATACTAGGTTTAATTGTTATTAAATGACGCAAATAAGAGGAGCAACAGTTCTGTGAAGGAAGATTGTTTCCTTGTTTTCTATCACTTAGGGAGAACAACCTGCTGCCCGGCTCTGATTTGGTCATCACCTCTGTGCTTTGGTGCAGCCTGTGCAGTGCGCGCCCCTGCGCTCCTCCTTTCTGAACTGTAGTACCCAGCGGGACGCTCCGCAGTTCGCTCATCCCGCTCCTTCCCCTTTGCTTCATTTTACGCGCTCCGCGTCTCTGCGTCCACAGCGCTTCTGTCAGGCTTCGGAAAGCTGCCGGACAGTCCGCGTTCCGATGGCAAAGCGGTGCATGTGATCGCTCAGTGTAAAGGATTAAAACCTTTTTTTTGTTCTCCCTCCATCTCTTTATCTTCTCTCTTTTTTTTCTTCCACACTCATTTTCCACATAATGTGGGACGCGCGTCGTGTGCGCGGAGTGCTCCCCTCAGCCGTAGCCGCCTAACTGAAGGGGGATCCCAGCTCGGTTTTCCCACCTTAGGATCCAGAGTAGTTTGCATGAAAAGGCTGGTTTACAGCGGCAAGGTAAGAATGGCTATTTTGATGAAATATTATGAATATTTTTAACCTATTATTACTTTAGTGCTGTAAGGAATGTGTAGGCTGTCAGAGTGCTGATACTGGAGGTAGTTGGCGGATTGTTAGGAGATTCACAGTGACTATTGAATAAATAGTGTAACAGGTATGCCGCGGTGTTATATATATATATATGGATTATTTCACCATGACCCTTTCCTACAGACATATTATAGCATATGCCAACCATTCAGCTTGTGCGTGCAAAATTTGTTATTCAAATCAGCCAAAACCAAATGTAACTAAAACCTGTTCAAGAAAATTCTTTCATGTGAAAGGCAAACAATCTCACGATTTTACATGCTTAACTCCCAAATTTAATTTTTAATTGTTAGGTCAGTTTATTTATTTATTTTTTCAAAACAAATGCACTACAGCATATCTAACTGAATGCAAATCTATAATCTATGAATAAAACAATTTGATTGATTTTATTTGGCAGATTCCAGTTTCCACTAGGCTAACATACAATGTGTTTGTGGTTTGATATCAGTTATCATAGTGTACAATTAACTTTGAATTCACTTCAGAATAAAATGGCAATAGGTTTTAAAATGATTTATCTAAGGGCTGCCAACAAATTTTAAGTAAAAGTTTTTAGTAAAGTAAAAGCCTTAGCATTCTGATAGGTGTGATTAAACTTCAGAAATTTCTGCTAAACCTGGAGATTGCTCTTTAAAGTTGGATTTAAAGAAAGTAATTTTGTAGGAGTACTGTAGTGAAATGATATTGACTCACTATAAATACACTCTGCATAGACTGGCAAAGTGAAATCATTGATTTGGCCAAATGCTCTCTTAGAAATATGATGAACTGGATCAATAACCCTGTGCAGCTGTCATAATGTTTGACTTGAAGACAAGTGGTACAAAGATTTAACACCCGGTGTTCCATTTCTCCTTCCTCAGAAGTCGTCTCTTTTTGTTTCTTTTTCTTTTCAGCCATGGAGGGACTTGCCTAGAGAGGATCCAACATAATTCAAAAGTTTCATACATTTCCCCTGCATATTGTTCTTTGCCTGTTCAACGTGGTAACATCTATTGAGAAGTATCCTTTTCCATTATCATGGCCGAGAAGCTTGGACCAACAGGGCCTAAACCCAACAACATCCGAACTTCACCATCATTACCCCCCGAGCCTATCGAAATCATTCGCACCAAAGCCCGCTCACGAAGGGTCCGCCTTAATGTCGGTGGCCTGAACCATGAGGTTCTGTGGCGGACCCTGGATCGCCTACCAAGGACCCGGCTCGGTAAGCTCCGGGACTGCAACACCCATGAGTCCCTCATGGAGATCTGTGATGACTACAGCCTAAATGAGAATGAGTACTTCTTTGACCGGCACCCGGGGGCCTTCACCTCCATCCTGAACTTCTACCGCACAGGCAAGCTGCACATGATGGAGGAGATGTGTGCCCTCTCTTTTGGCCAGGAGCTGGACTACTGGGGGATCGACGAGATCTACCTGGAGTCTTGCTGCCAGGCCCGCTACCACCAGAAAAAAGAGCAGATGAATGAGGAGCTTCGGAGGGAGGCTGAAACCATGAGGGAGAGGGAGGGAGAGGGAGAGTTCGATAACACCTGCTGCCCAGAGAAGAGGAGGAAACTTTGGGATCTTCTGGAGAAGCCCAGCTCCTCCGTGGCTGCAAAGGTAAGAATCCAAGACTGCAAAGGGAGTTTGTACCTCCTCAGCCTCACATTTCTTAGTCTCAGTCCAAGCTGAACACTCTGGTTGCATAATAACACATTGCAAGCATGCTTGTTAAAGACCAACTCCCACGTGCGCTTCAAAACATGCCCATGAGTTCATCAGCTCGAATGTGATACGGTCAGTTGAAACAGTGGTTAAGTTTTAAAAGCAAAGTATTCTGAGGATAAAACAGAGGGCCGGAAAAATAATTGTGTCTGTTTTTTATCTAAATTACTGCTGATCAGTGACTTGACTAAGTTTTTAATAAGAAGAGATACGTTTCTTCCCTGATACAGCTTCATTTTGTGTCTTGGTGACAGTCTTTCAGTGACTTGATGATGGAGTAGCTTCTCATAGCTATATTAATGCCTGTTTTATATGTTTTCTTACATTGTCCACTTTCAAGCAAAATAAGATTGTCTGTCTTCAGAATATACTATATCTAATATATTAACTGATTAAAGTTGCATTTACTCCTGCTTAGAGATTACAAATCCTATTTACACGGTTCCCAACAAGACTTGTCAGTTTTAAAGAACAATATGTTCTTGACTTTGTATGTCACTGTCCAGTGGCCTTATCTTCTTACCATACAATGCTTGCATAGTGAGGTCTTGTGTGACTGCTTACGTCTAAAAGTCAGAGACTGAGACTAGAATACCGTCAGCTCTAAGGACTTCAAGGTAATTCACCGAATAGCATAAAATAATAAAGGTGCTAGATGCTTTTATATACATATAAATATATATAGTGGGATTGTTCAATTTGATCTATGTCATACACATGACTAGGGGTGTGGGAAATAATCGTTTTGGCGATATATCGTGATATTCGGCTGCCCAATATAATATCGATATTTCACTTACTTAGTATCGATTAAAAAAAAAAATGGTTACATAAAACATTGATGGGAAAATGTGCTACCTCTGCACCACCACTCTGGCAGAAAGCGCTGTGGAGCCCTTTAACTGTGAGTGCAGCACCAAATCTGTATTTGAGGCAGTCACAGTGGAAGAAAACCCCATACAACATGGATAATAATACCTAATCAATATTTTCTGATGAAAATATACAGGACTTGCTGTTTTATCTCATCATTTGATTTTGATAGCTGGGGAAAATATGGCAATATATAGTGATACTGCAAAATCGTGATAATATCGTATCGTGACATGTATCGAATCGCAACACTCATGCCAATACTCACCTCTACACATGACAATATGACCAGTTTCTGTGAAGTTTCTGGTCACAGGAAAATTGACTAATATCAGTTATTGGCCAACTGAGTCGCGCATCTAAAAAAGGACTTATAAGGAAAATAACAGCCAGCCTCCAAGGAATAATACAGGAGGTTATACTCTGTTGTAGGTTTGTGTTGTACCTCAAGGCTATACATCAGTTTTTTTCTTTTGTACAATAGAATGTTCTTCCAAGTGTAAGAAGACAAGATGTTATCTGTCATAAGTTGATGTATTTATAGCAAAAAAGGAGGGAGATCTTTATTTTGATGGATTTAGTTAACAAGGAGAAAGAATTTGCTGAACACAAGTGATCACAACAGTAAGGTTAAAAAATGATTCACTTTTTCATAACATCACTATATAGTAAAAGTATATAACATGTTTCAACATTTGTAATACAAAACTCTATTTGTTACATACTGGTTGTACAGGAATAACAGCACAATCATAAAGCAGTGATCCTTAAAGCTGAAGGTACAGTACCAAGAATAGAAAATACTTTTTTCTTTAGTTTTTGAGCTGCTGATTACTGATCACAGCTGTTTAAGGGTAAAACTGACTGATTCCATTATTTGGCCTATAGACGGGCGTGTCTCTAGTTCTTGCCTTGTCTTAAAATAAAAGGTGAAAGCGTTATATTAGCAGCTAGCACACTGTTGTTAAAAACTAAGATATTATTCAAGAACAACGAAACATAATTGCTCTTAGTCGACAGAGGTTGTTTATCCCATTGTTGTCTATTATGCAAACCACTCTCCCCTCCTGCTTTATTGACAAATTCCCTATTTTCAGTAATTCAAACAGTGGTTGTGATTGACACTGATCCTGTCTCAGCTTGATTACAGCATTCATCCTTTACAGTGAAGCTGTTTATCATATGAATTAATTAGACAGAGACTGCCGATATCTAATTTAGGGCCGACTCATGTGACAGCAGTTGAGTAATTTGCTATGCTGTGCAACGTCTGAAGTGATTTACTCCCCAATACAGTTCCTTTTTTGACTTCAGACACATCTGTGTTTTGCTGACTTGTACACTATCATGAGGGGGAAGCCCTTGGTTCCTGGAAGGGAAATCCCATCCTAAATCAAATTGAATTACCATCCTGCTGACAGGCCTATGTGGAGGGCCTGATCATGATTTCAATAGCTTAGGCTATCTGCAGCTGAAACTCATACAAAAGTAGAGTACTGTGACTGCATAGTCATAAAGCAGCTCCCCGAGTTGAGGGAAGCCTTTAACCGCTCAAACATCATGCAGTGAGCTCTTTTGAAAGCTCCTGACTGAGGAAATGCCATTACTAGTTTCGCTACACAGCCATGTGCTTTCATACAAGGCAACTAAAGCTCTTTGTCAAATGCAATTTGTCTTCTGGCACACACATTTGCCCTTTCCTCTCTTCTCTCCTTTTCCTTTTACTCAGTCTTACTCTACAGTTAGAGTCAGTTCTGATGCTTTATGCCACATACAACCCCTTTGGCCTTTAAGTAAAGGTTATGCACGGAGGTTGTTACCTTCCCCATGGGGTCATTCAAACCATTTCATACAATTAGGTTTACATGAACTTGCATTTTAAACTGAAAAGATAGAAATCCAATGTGTGATAAAATAAAGCTAATGTAATAGTAGCTGTGAAGAGGTGCCCAGAGAAGCTGCAAGCGATACAGGAAAGATGGAGGCAAAGAAAGTGGCAGAACAAAGCTTTAAGTTATCCAGCTGGTGCACTCACAAGTTCTTCCCAGGGTGCTGGTCCTGATGATTGCAAACCTTTAGTGATGAATTATAAATGAAACTGTAAAAAAATGCAGTGTGTTTTATGTGTTACTGTGTATTTTCTTTTGAAAAAAATAGTTGGATTCAGAAAAAATGACTAGCACTACCAAATGCTTGTTTTTGTGAGATGTTAGGAGTCCATGGAAAAGAGAGTAACTTTGTAAAAAAGAAGTCCTCCTCCAAGATCTTTGACTTTAGGGAATATACTCATTAAGCACAGGGGATGAGGCTTGTTTAACTGGCACATGTATAAGGCTAAATGATGTTGTGGCTTCTGAATTCCAAGAACGGGGGCAAACCTTTTGATGACTGTGTTGGCAAGAAAATGATAAGTATGTTTATATCAACATGGCCTCTCACAGATAAAGCTACTGGAAAACAAGTGTTATTACAATGCAATGTTCATCCTTCATTATTACATTTGCATAAATGTTATTTGAATGCATTCTACCAGCACAAATATTTTTTGCACAGTACTAACCCCATTATGGTATAAGCACTTCTCTACAGCAGTGGTCCACAAACATTTTCTGCTTTCATAACATAAAATGCTGGTTAAGTATATTAACAAGTCACAAAAAATGTTTTTATTGATTGCAAAAATATCACCCACATGCAATTTAATATTTTCATATGTTTGTAAATGCTGTCTAATTTCTGTAACATTTATAGCATTTATGCATTCTAAATATATTTTTCCTCATTTAGGCTGATATTTGATGCAGATATCAAGATCACACACTCTTTCATATCTCCCAACGGAGTCTTAACTCTTAATCCTCTTGACATGACTTAGCCTTTGCCTTTAAGGTGCCACAATATTAAGGTGCCTTTAGGACACCCGAGCAACTAAAATATTCACCCCACAATACTCACAGGTAAGAATGCATATGGCTGCCACATTATGTATTTCATGGCCTGATTCTATAGAGCTGTTTTAGTAGCTAAAAGGGACCAGCTTAAATAAGGACAGGTGGTTATAACAGTAAGACTGATGCTGGCTGTAGGGGCCAGCATCTGGCTATTTTCTGTTGGGGTTTATTCTTACATTTTTACTAAGTAAAATCAATGCCTAATTTCTCATGTTTAAATGACTAAGGCCCCATGCTGTGGCAGCTCTTG
Source organism: Cyprinodon tularosa (assembly GCF_016077235.1). NCBI lineage: Eukaryota > Metazoa > Chordata > Actinopteri > Cyprinodontiformes > Cyprinodontidae > Cyprinodon > Cyprinodon tularosa. Next base: position 92,429 of record NW_024038908.1, on the reverse strand, counting down.
CATGAATTATACCCCAGATAAGCTCTTCCTTGTTCTGCTTAACAAACAACCAGACATAGCTACACTTAACCTTCTGAGCGAAAAGGTATAGTTTTAGTATGTAAGTTATTAGAAACATTAAGAAATGAAAATAGTGACAGACAGACAGACAGACAGACAGATAGATAAAGAATCTAATGCAGCTTTATTGACCTGTCATTATAGTATAATTGTCCCACTGTTGTTAATCTCAGCTGTTTCTAATGCAAAAAAAATATTTTTGTGTTCTAGAAGCATTCTTTGAAATAAATGTTTACTGAATCTTTCATTTTATATTTATGAATAGAAAACACTGTAAAATTGTACATTGTAATTGACAAAAACTTAATATATTAAAATAAAAAAATATAAAATAAAATAAAAATAAAATATTTCACCCAAATTTTAAGATTTCGGTGAATGTATTACTTAATTTAGTACAATTACTTTTTAACGTTAATTTTAACGCAAAGCTATTAAATAAAGTTTAAATAATTCAACTTAATTTGTATAATAAATCATGTGTATTCGAAAGACATTTTAGATAGGCTCAGAACCGTGATGAACCGACAGATAACCTTAACCTTAACGTGCAGATAAGGTTATGAGGTGTACTTTTTTGCTTAAAAACATATTACGGATATCCTGTACAAAGCTCTATCTCTTCAATATATGAAAGGTTTTAAAGCTACACCTAAGGAATGGGACAATAAGATTCAGTTAAGTAAAACCCCAGAAAATTTAGATTAACAGCGTACATGTGTATCAAACGGCTACCCAGGCTTTAAATAGCCCCAGGCTTCTGGGGTTTTTAAGAGGCATTATAAAAGGGGTTATAGTGTGACTTCATCTTGCTGCAGTTACTAACTTATAATATGCAAGAGAAAAGTCACTTTCAGTTTTTTACAATTTTTTTTTTTTTAGGTAGAGCTAATTAAATTGTGTTGACACAAACATTGCATGTTCTATGTTTTCATGAAATAAAATTCACATTTTTATATATTTTTGGGTTAGCATGTTGCTAACGTGCTGCCCCTGAAGATAATAGAAAAGCATCTATGGGCATTTTAAAGAGATCACTGCTTCTTCCTTGCAGAGTCAGCCAGCCACATGCCCCCCTCACACAGCAGCCATGTCCAGCCTTGTTCTTGCTCCTTAATGTGGATCTGCTCCATTACTCTCCTCTTTATCTAATAAGCTAGTCTAGCTGGTGGAAATAAGCAATGGGCCAGTATGCACACAGCCTTTTGCCATTCAGTTCTGCAGTGCTTGGTCCTCTCCACCACAGACACTGTTGGCAGACTCGTAGGCTTTTGCTCAGGGGTGTTTGTTTCTGATCACAGTAGGCTGCCTCCTTCCAGCCGACTGCTATCTTCCAGACATTAATTCACTAAGCTTGTACAGTAGGTGCACTGATGTAGATCTTGATGCTCCAAGAGACCAAGATGAGAGGAGTTTTTATCAAGAAATAGTGTAGGAACGATATAGTTAGACTAGAGACACATTGTCTCTTTTAGATGCAAGGAGCACAACATGTTTTTATCTTTCAGTGCAATATGAGTTGTTATTGAGGTTAAAAGGTTAAGTCCATATGCTCTCCCTGTTTTTGTATGGATAACAATTAGAATATCTTTTGTAAAAACATTTTCTTTCTTTTTCTATGTTTCTGTAACTAAATAATCTCACAAAAAATGTTATCTGTACATAGAAGCTCAAGGTAACATCAGTCAGTTGGAGTTATTACCTTTTCAGGCATTGAGCAAGTTATCCTCATGTATTACAAGAAAAGAGTTTAGATGAAGCATACCTTCTTTAGCCCGTTGTATCAGTTACATAACCCTACCAACAGACCTTTAATCAGCACGGCATAGCATTTAGGCACTAGCACCTAAATCCTCTTTACTCGCATTCATAATCAGATAAGAGAGAACCTCCTAGATTATAGGTGGCATGAGTTCTTCTGGTCCCGCATGGGAAGTGAAGTAGCAGCATTTATCATCTGGATTTTCCAGGACACACTCCAAAGCCCAATCCTGCATTTTTAATTTTTTTTTATCTATAGGTTGTCTATGATATGGGAACTGTTTTAGCGTTAAATCATTACTGTAATGTTTTCGACAAGATTTGAGAATTTTATGCACTATTTTCTATTGTAAACCTTCAAAAAGGTGTGAAATGTCACTGTTTTTTTTCCTTTCATTCCTCTATTGCTGTTCTGAATGACTATTTTAATTACTGTTGTAATTGAAATTGTTGTGTATGCTAGCAAATTTAATGTTTACAAACCAAACACTTTTTAAAATAAGTTTTAAAAAGGAATTTTTATCACCTTTCAAGACAATTTAATACTGCTTTCTAAAAAAAGGTAAGAATCATTTCTATTTTATCAAGATAGGAGTTTTTGACATAATAAGGAACGCAGATTATGAGAGGATTCTCGGTGCAGAACCATTGGCTGGAAATCCGCTGAATGATCTTCAAACCTGACCAGCAGTAACATTTTTCTGGAAGGTATATGAGTCTGTGTACTACTATTTTTTTTTCTTCTTCAAAACCAAAAATGGATACTACTTCCATTTTTCCATTTACAGATCAAAAACGGAAAACAAAGCCGTTTTTCCTGTCTTGTCACCAGAATTTAGAAAGAAAAACCAGAAAAACTTAATGGAAAAAAACAGCCCGTTTTTGGATTTCGCCAATTCCTTTTAGCATTATTCTTCTTCAGAGTTTGGAAGACGAAGAAGGTTTCATGGCTGGCCCGGAAGTGCAGGAAAATATTTCAAAATAAAAGCGTAGATTACATAATGCGCCCTTGTCCTTTTATTTGATTAGATTTTTTTTGGGTTGTGTTGTTCTGTTTTATTGTTGCCTTATAACCATATGTGTGCCTTAAGCCTGTAAGACTTGACTTCACGTATGTACAAACCACGTGATTTTGTACATTTGTTCAAAATGTTTCATAAAAAAGGATATACATAATGCATAGCCTGAACAAAAAGATAATGAAGCGTAAAGATGACTAGCCTACTGTTTAAATTCGAAGATGCACAGCTTTCACGGCGGTGAGTAGTTGCTGGGAGGCCATGACTGGGCTTAAACTTTGACTGTGATCTAACAATCCTTGTTTAGGTCAGTGTCATGGAACAGACCAACTGAATTGGTCTGGTTAACAGTTGGTGAGCTAATAAAGCAAGAGTAAATTAACGTCCATACCTGTTTGGGTCTGAGTGAGGTTAAAGTCATTATAGCTGATTCAGCTCCACCCAACTACTTCAACTAGTTGTGCTGCGAGCGTCACTGTGCTTCTGGTATTATTATCAGAATGCTGTTTACAAAAATAAAAAAACCTTTAGAAAGACAAAAATGTATGATTAAACATTAATATACGTGACTGATATATCTCTTAGGTAAACAATCTTCACGCACACACATCAAAGGAAAATTTAGAGAAGCTGTGGTAGCTTTGGAATATGGGAGGAAGCCAGAGTACCCAGAGAGAACCCATGCATGCACAGGGAGAACATTCAAACTCCTTGCAGAAAGACCTCGGGCCAGAAATTAAACCTTTAACCTTCTTGCTGCAAGGTAGCAGTGCTACCCACTGCTCCACTCTATAGATGCTCTGTTGTATAAGACATAGAACTGACAGAAGTTCAAAATGTATTAAATCTGCTTGACTCTAAATTGTCAGGTGGATGGTCACTTTGATAATGTAATACTAGGTTTTAGAATAAACTTCTAACTCTAAAGAAAATGGGAGATAAGACGCTCTGTGGAGCCAGTATAAATACGCTACCATTGCCTAACAGATGCATATTTACTGTGGGGTTTATACAGTTCTACAGTACAATACAGTATTACAATGAAGGAAAATGCTGTTTATATTATAAACAACAGGGCTCATGTATACATGGGGCCAATGAGGATATCCAGATGGTGTTGCAGGTCAAGTTCTACAAGTAACTGCACTTTTGATCACTAGGGCTTCCCTACAGCAGATATGCTAATTAGACAAGAGCTTTTTATTCCACTATTGCACCTAACAATAATTTTCATGGATGATTAGTTATATTTGAGCATAGTTTGCTTTCCTCAATCCTAAAAAAAAACTGAATTACATAATTTATTTGAAAATTAAATGAAGTTTTCTTGTGCATTGATAATTTTTTTTTCATCTACCCATAAAAAAAATACAAAATAGTAGCTTTTATTAATTTTACACTCACCGGACACTTTATTAGGTATCCAATTGCTCGTTAACACTTAATTTCTAAGCAGCCAATCACATGGCGGCAACTCAGTGCATTTAGGCATGTAGACATGGTCAAGACAATCTCCTGCAGTTCAAACCGAGCATCAGTATGGGGAAGAAAGGTGATTTGAGTGACTTTGAACGTGGCATGATTGTTGGTGCCAGAAGGGCTGGTCTGAGTATTTCAGAAACTGCTGATCTACTGGGATTTTCACGCACAACCATCTCTAGGGTTTACAGAGAATGGTCCGAAAAAGAAAAAACATCCAGTGAGAGGCAGTTCTGTGGGCAGAAATGCCTTGTTGATGCCAGAGGTCAGAGGAGAATGGCCAGACTGGTTCGAGCTGATAGCAGGGCAACAGTGACTCAAATTACCACCCGTTACAACCAAGGTGGGCAGAAGAGCATCTCTGAACGCACAGTACGTCAAACTTTGAGGCAGATGGGCTACAGCAGCAGAAGACCACACCGGGTGCCACTCCTTTCAGCTAAGAACAGGAAACTGAGGCTACAATTTGCAAAAGCTCATCGAAATTGGACAATAGAAGATTGGAAAAACGTTGCCTGGTCTGATGAGTCTCGATTTCTGCTGCGACATTCGGATGGTAGGGTCAGAATTTGGCGTCTACAACATGAAAGCATGGATCCATCCTGCCTTGTATCAATGGTTCAGGCTGGTGGTGGTGGTGTCATGGTGTGGGGAATATTTTCTTGGCACCTTTGGGCCCCTTGGTACCAATTGAGCATCGTTGCAACGCCACAGCCTACCTGACTATTGTTGCTGACCATGTCCATCCCTTTCTGACCACAATGTAGCCAACTTCTGATGGCTACTTTTAGCAGGATAATGCATCATGTCATAAAGCTGGAATCATCTCAGACTGGTTTCTTGAACATGACAATGAGTTCACTGTACTCAAATGGCCTCCACAGTCACCAGATCTCAATCCAATAGAGCATCTTTGGGATGTGGTGGAACGGGAGATTCGCATCATGGATGTGCAGCCGACAAATCTGCGGCAACTGTGTGATGCCATCATGTCAATATGGACCAAACTCCCTGAGGAATGCTTCCAGGACCTTGTTGAATCTATGCCACGAAGAATTGAGGCAGTTCTGAAGGCAAAAGGGGGTCCAATTCGTTACTAGCATGGGGTACCTAATAAAGTGGACGGTGAGTGTATATCTTCTATAAAAATAGTCAAATCATCTTTCCTGTTTTCTCAGGTCATGTTTTACCTTCTAAATTGAGAAAACTTAATAGTACGTCATGTCACAGCAATTAATTTGGATTTAAATGCAGTTGTAGGCAACCCTAGAAAACCCTGATTTTGTTTTAAATTTAGGTATTTGGAGCTGAAATTTCTTATGTGCTTTGAATCAAACAGAAAGTCAGCAGCAGTTTTCACTGTGCGTGTCATTAACATTGACTTTTACAAGTGAGGGGAGTGAGGTTTACGTCATTGTAGATGACTCCTGGCATAAGTTTTTGTCGAGAGAAATGTTATCCCTGTTTTGTTTTGTTTTTTTCTATTTGTAGATAACAACTCTTACTGTTGTTTGCAAGAGTCCCAAACTTTAGAGATTTCATAACCCTTTTCCAGACTGACCTATCATTGTATTTGTTTCTCATCGGTTCTTGAATCTATTTAGATTGAGGCATGATATGTTAGCTTTTTGAGCTATTTAGGCCTACTTCAATTTGCCAGACAGGTTCTAATTATGTGATTTCTTGCTTCCAGTGCTCTAGCAGTGATCAGGCTAAAGTGTTGCTGATGAAATAAATAAAAAAATGGCAAAATGTGCTTTATCACAGGTCAGTCATGATTTCACAAGAGGACAATTATTCAGTTATATTTGAATTTGGGCAGCAATTAATGATTTTTTAGCAGATCGATTAATCTGTCCAAAATGTTTTTGATTAATTGATTAATAATAGCAAAAGGTTCCTTAAAGGAGATTTCACAAAATTAAACCACATGAAACAAAATCTTTTCTGCGCGAGGAGTTCTGGATAGAGCATATTTTCTTTTTTTACCCATCTTGGGTTGCACTGTCAGCTAAAGGCATGTTTTACAGTCCCTATACTCCAGTAAACAGTTAATCGATTACTAAATTAGTTGACGATTATTTCAATAATTGATTCATCACGATTAATCCGATTAATTGTTTCAGCCGGTGTTTGAATATAGAGAAGACTGCTTTTGTATTTATTATTTAGGTATTTTGTGTGACATTATAGTTTGTATAATGTAAAAGTTCTAAAAAAGCAACGCAAGGCATCCATCTTTTAGTGGGCAAATACTTTTTTATGGCACTCAAGTTTTTTATGTTCTAAAATCCAGTTACCTAACCTTATGTGCATGCATTTTATAAAGGCATGGATGTCCACAGAGCCTTAGCGTTTGCCTGTTCTGATACTGAAGGCCAGGCAGTTTAACTGGAACACTGCTGTTTGTATATAATTTAATCAAAAGAGATATTGAAAAATAAAAACATCCAATTTGCTGATATGAAAATATCAAAGCCCATATATAAGAGTAGCTTTAGGAAGGGATTGTTTTCATCCCTAATCCCTTCATCATATAAAGATTTGATTGTTTGCACGTATTTGTTTTATTCAGCTATAAAGAAATGTAGTCGACCAAATGGGCCAAATGCTCTAGATCCCGCTGCCGTCAGAGAGTAAGACATAAATCCTGTTGAAGGCTAGGAGAGGCTCTGTGTGGACCCACAGCAACTAGCAGCGCTGGCTGGTGCTGCCAATTTGAGTGACACGCTGAGTAAGAGGCTAATGTGTTCCTTCCTCCTCCTGCCCTACTCGTCTCCTTGATGCCCCCCTGATCATTGCTCCCTGCGCTGTCTCAAGGGACGTTTGTTCATCTTGAGCACTGCCATTTTCCCCGTCCCAAAAAACATTGGGAAAAGCAAGAGATGGAGAAGAGTGGGATAGGAGTTTAAAGGAGTCATCATTCTAAATGCTATGAACACCAGCTCTCCATTACGTGCTTCAGTAATCTCTGTTCACTTTCTCAGCTCACAGGCAGCCTTCCACATCCATGCACAGTCCTACAATATTACATATATTATTCCTTCATAGTGTGTAGAACAGAAGCAGGTGCTCCTAGATGCAGAGGACACACATAGAAACACCTTTTTTTTATCAGAAAACCCTGGAGTACTGCTGAACTGGCTTTTTCATGAATACCCCAACAAAACAGTTGTTATGCTGCTTTCTCCTTCCCTCTCTCAATGCCATGCATTTTTTTTTTTTTAAGTTCTTTGACTTTTTCCCTCCATGTCCTCTCTGGGGCATTCTTTACCTTGTTTTCCCCTACCTTTACAATAGTTTTCCACTTCAGCTTTAGACTCTTTTCACCTTCCCTCTCTGTATTTTCAGTGTCCTCTGTCTTTCTGTCCCAAACTCTTTGTAAATAGAGCTATAGCTCCTTTTGTTGCTTTATCTCGAGAGCCCAGATATTAAAAATCTATTGTTTTCATTCATGTTAGTTTCCTCTGACTCTTTATCTTTCTTCCCAGTTTGATCACAGGTGGATAGATTGTTGGTTCATTGGTCAGTTGGTCACTCATAGTGGAGCTACAAAAAAAGTATTTGTGTCATAGCTACACATTTGAAATGAAAGATTGGTACATTATTTATATTCTCTCTATTATATATTTCCCTGTAATTCTAATGATTACATTTCTTTTTCTATTCCACTTCAGTAGGGGCAGTTAAATTAATATCAAGACAATAAAAGTTTGACAAAAAAATACATCCAAACACTCAAACGCTTAAGGTTTTGTTGCAAACCACAGAAAACTAAGGTGGATACATGTTTTCCAGCCAATAAATAATTTTCTTTTAATCAGTCCTTCAACTTTCTAAATATAAAAATGAGTTTTTAAGTGTATTTTCTTTATCTGTACTAGAAGGGAAAATTTCAAAAATTTTCTTGTATTTGGGGACATTATTCATTATTTGATTTTTCTTAAAAATCAATTGAAAGTTAAACTGAAAAACAAAAAAATACATAGTGGCCATAGAGTAAATCATTTTATTTGATAATCTATTAATTTTTAGATCGTTTTACTCACATAAACCATGCTTGGATGTGATCAGAATGTGAAAACAAACCAAAAATAACAACTTTAAGTATCCATTTATGTCTAGTGGGCCAGAGACACAACAGCAAACAAAATACATATTTTGAAATACAACTGGTGGTGATACAAACTTAGCATCCATGCGCTCAAAGTTACATTACTCTTAGTCAATTCCAAAGCACTAAATATTTTAAAGACAGCGCTCTATAAAATGTGTCTTGTCAACTTAATTTGACTTCCTTCTAAAATATTGCGCCAGTAAGGTTTCTGTAGCAACCATGATGTGACACTCTGACACCCAGGGATAATTTCCTCTCCATACGGGCCGTGTGAGATGCACAGCAGCTGGTAACCCAGCCCCCACAACCAACCCCGGATGCAAATTCAAAGCAAGCCTTTTAACTCTGTATCATCACTACTCTTAGTGAGTAAAGCCTGTTTTTGGATGACATGTTTTTTAATAGTAAAACAAGCTGGTTTGCCTGTCCTGTTGTCGTCTATAAAAAATGGCTCTCAGCACACTGAAACAGCAGTTTTTCCTGTTCGGTGGTGCAGTGTTTCTTTGCATTCAAGCGGTTGTCTTTACTGTATTGGATCTGGCAAACCTCATTTTGTAGAAACTTTTGTGACAGTGATGGAGAAGAAGTGAATTTCTCTTTCATGTGTTCCAGCTCTCTGGGCCCATAACTGAATCAGAATGAAGGCTTCAGTTTGTTGGATTAAAAAGATTAATTAAAAACCTCTGCAGTGTGAAGGAGCCTCTCAGGACATATACAAAGCAACACTTGTTAGTCTCACTAATACAGCGATATTGGGACAGAGGAATGAGTGTCATTGCTTCCAGTTGCTACGTACCTCCACCTTCTGTTCCTCACACTTACTCATCCGTTCCCTTTTTTAGCTTTGAACTGTGTTAAACACCATCTTTCTCTCTTTATCACTGCGTTTGTTTTTTGTAGTGTAATCATGCTGTTGGCATCACCATGGGCAGAGCTGCCAGCTGTTTGCTGTCTCCACCCACCCCAGGAAGTGACAGAGTAAATTATTATATCTCCTGCTCTCTGAGTCACAAAAGGGCCTCCCTGCTGACTAAGGCAACTTGCACGGATATATCTCCTTCATTTTTTAATAGCTTCTCATTCACTGAGCTTATGCATTGTCCATTTTACGCTTCTTGTGCAGATATAAGTGTTATAAATTGTCTAAAAAGTTTTACATATATTTAACTGTCTCCAGTTACAGTAAATTCCATAACAGTTAATCCTACAGAGATTTCATCCAGAAATCTTAAAGCTACAGTGTGTAATAATTACAGGCATATAAATTCAGAAATTTTATATATTATACATAACTATGTTATTTATCATCACCTATGAGCTCAGCCTTTTAACCATAACATTTGCGTTGCCTTAGAATTCGTTATTTATAATTACATAGGAGCGGGTCTCGCAGCCATGGAGGCTGACATCTTTGCGCTACGGCAGCGCAGAGGCAACAAACTAGCGATTGCGAGATCTCCCATGACGCTCGAAAATAACTACGGCAAGTTGAGAGAGATGAACTGAGACGGTACTGAACAGTAGATGGCAGTATTATGCCTGAGAAGCGTTTAGTCTGCCTGAAACCAAAGAAGAAGAAGAAGCAGGTATACTGCGCCTCGGTAACAAGAAAGGTAAACAAGGCGGCAGGCGTGAGTGACTTTGCAAACTGTTTGGCACTGTGTGGCCAAACATCAGACGAATGGAGGATCATGCCTACTCTGTATCACAACGAAAAGCGGCGGACACCGAACCCCCGTCATCTAAGAAGCGGAAACACGACGAGAATAAACGCAAGAGTGACAAGAAACGACAAAAAACACGGATCAACATTGGCACGGCATTTACACGATGGAAGTCACTGATGGAGGAAAAAGGTTTTCAAAGTGACGCTCAAGTTGCCAGTTTTCTCTTGGACAGGTAATTAATCCTATACACACAATTGTCTAATATCACTGCAGTTTTTGGAGTACAGGATGCTCAGACCTGTCTAAAACAATAACATGCTGCGTGATGATGCTGTTACTCTCCAGTATACTTATTCAGCAACGTCCCTGACGTTTCACAGGTAATGATTCAGTAATTTTCTGTAAAATAATTTTCTGGATATATACCTCGGTTACTTCTCTCCGGCTCCTTTGGAGATCTTCAAGCCTTTCCTCCTCTGCTCTCACCCCGCTGGCTCCCCTCTCTCGCCTGGCCCCAGCTGCACGCTCACCCCGGCCTCTCTGCCCTCTTCCTTTCCCTCTTCCTTGCCTTGTAACCCCCGTGCCACAAACAAGACTTGGACTCTGTAAACGGGGAATATATATTCTTCCAGCGAACACAATCTCGCTGTTAAACTAATGACTACAATTACTTCGTCTGTTTATATCACCATGCAAAGCAGCTCACCAAAACGTCACAACGACGTAGAAAAAATAACGGGTATATTTATTATCTTAAGTCTACATGAAATCTATACCCTACACAGACTAATGAAATACTATCTGTAAAATTATCTATGTAAACAAACCTCATCACTTGAGAAGGTAGGTGATGCGGACGTCGTGGAAGACATTTTGTCCCGTAACGCTCGCCGTACTGTTGGGGGGGAGAAGCGGTGGGGGGGAGACGTTCATGTTGCTGCAGTCTGCAGTCTGACCCCTAGATGTCGCTGAAAATTACACACTGTAGCTTTAAATAAAACACTTGAATATTTTTAAGAGCCTGAAATATTCGGATCAAAGGTCATGTATATGCATCTAGGAATATATGTCCAACAATTTTACTAAAGTGTTTAGAACCTCACAAAGCTTTCAGCATAATCCATATCCAATTAAAATTCAGAAACAGAGACTGATCTGATAAACACTTAAATTCTACCTAACATTTTTAGTTTTTAGATTGAATGCTTCAAGATATCCTGAGAAGTATGTGCCATCTTCATAAAGATACACTGCTTACATTTTAGTCCTCTTTCTATAAATTTAAACTAAATTTAAAAATAAAATTAAAGTGTAAAAGCAAAAATAGAGAGTTAAAAGAAATAAAATAGAATGTGAGATGGAACAAAAATCTTTTATATACATCGATACAATCTAAAGTAGTATCAATATGCTGAAAAGTAAACTATATATTCCAATTAAGGTCGGATTACTTAACATATCTCCAACCTAAATTGTCTATCCATCCTATAAGTCTGGCAAGGTGACAAGATGCAGTGATACTGTCTTTTTAGCTCACTGGTGTGGTTGTAATCAGCTCAGAGCCCATGGCAGAAGAGGACTGACTTGCCAGAGGGCAAACAGGGACAAAGACATGGACTCAGACCATGTGACCCATGACAGTGTCAGGATGCCGTGCAGTGAGGCCAAAGGATCAAAGTCTGACACACCTGAATGGTCATGCTGCCTTGTGGTTTGCCCCAGTGTTCACATGCAAATGTGATTCCAAATCACATTCTGATGCTAAATCTACTGTATATTTTTATATTGTGTATTATTGGTATTGTCATTGATCAATTAAGAGGTCTAAATGTTGTTAGAGTAGTATGCGATATCTGAACACAAATAATGTTTTTGCGTTGTGTTGCCCTCTGAAGGAGAGTCGCTTTTTCATATTTTGGAAATCATGAAAGATTCTAGTCTGGTGGATACTGACATTTGGTTGAAGCCTTGCCAATCGATAGGGCAACACACAAGTATTGACCTGTGTGCTAAAAGGCCCACCTGTCTCATTTAATTTTAACCACAAAGCCTCTCTGGTCATTTCCACAGGCTTCTGCCTCAAACTTTCATGTATTCTCTGTTTCCGCTTCTGAACAGGATGGCACTTTCATCGGGTTTTGGTTATTTTGCACCTGTTAGTGTTTGACCTTCACTCAATGGTTGTTGAGTTTATATTCTTTGCAGCTTTGTCTGATTATTTGTGTCTCTAGAGGGAACTTTGCTCATTTCATGTTTTTTTTTCTCTGCCCTCCATCTCCCCTTTCTGTTCTACGAGCATTTAGCCTAGCTGTGCCTTTTACTTACTGACATCTTTTAAAAGAACCAAACAAGAGTTGCACTGAGGGGGGCCTTCAGTGCTTTGCACCATGATGTCATTTAAATTTGTCTTACTTTTTCGGTTGCAGCAGTAATTTCTTCGATGTAAAAGTTTAATCTACAAAAAAAGGCTACAGTTGATTAAATCCTTACAGAGTTCTTAGTGTACATGCTTTGATGACAGAGGATTTAATGTAACTTCCAATAACATAATCACATTTTCAGCATTAAATCAGGATTATCTAACTCCAAAGGATATCCGCTGCCAGCCAATGATTTACTCTTCTACCACATTTTATTTGTCTCAGAGGCTGGAACTTGGATCTTGGTATGATGTCACTGCCTGGTTGGGGCATGCCAGGTGTAAGTCGGAAACAAGTACCCAGTTGCAACTACCCCACCTGGATCCCCACAACCTGCATTCTTGGTCTCTGAGCAAGACCCTTAACCTCACACTGCTCCCCGGCGCTGCACAATGGCAGCTCACTGCTCCCCAAGGGGTTGGGTTAAATGCAGAGAGTGAATTTCTCCAATGTCAGATTAATAAACTTCAAATGTCATTATTATTGTTGAACCTGATAATTATATTATTTGCTGTTTCAAGTGTCAATGCTAGATACAGTGTTTTCCTGCACAGGTTTTTTATTTGTTCCATTTATGTGTAGATGCTTGATTCAAATAAAGCAAATCAGTAAGGACTCTTAACCCAAAGTGGAAAAGCGTTATGGGTTACCATAATAAGTGTTGTTCAAATAGTGTTGGCAGTTAAGAAGAAAACAAGGAAGCAGGACGTTTGCAGTGATAGTTCATCTGGCATAGGGATCTCCTGACGATTAGAAGCTATACAGATTCCCACAATCCTTTGCATGTCAGGACATATATGCAAAGGCCACCTAGCACAAACAATCTTTGTGGCACATGTGAATGTACATACCTTCATATGTTTTGGGTTTTATTATGGGGAGCTTCATATATGATACATTTATGTAACTTGTGATTTTTGTAGTTCTGTTCCAGAAGGCTGTAGTGCCAATTTGACAAGCATCATCCATGTATCTGTTTCTGTGGTGTAATGATGTTCATATTTGTAACAGCAGTCCAGAGTTCCTTTCCTATGCACCATGGCATTCTTACATTTGTGAAGGGAGATAGGACCTACAATTTACTGTATTCCAATTAAGCACAAATCTCCTTCCTGAGTTAGTCAGGATTTCCGATCCACAGCCACATTTGGGATTTAGCTTATTCTGCTTACCTGTACTTGTCAGTTACATTATTAAAAGCAATACTCTCTCCTAAATATTTTGTTTGTCAATAAAACATATCAATAGATGACTTAAGGTGAGTTCATACAAACATGACTTCCCTGCACTGAGCAAACAATTTACAATTTACCTATGTAGAGGCCAACTGAGAAGTGCTTTAAGGCAAAGGGAATTGCAGGTTTTTGGCATATACAGCAAAGCGAGAGCACTGCTGAATCTGCCAGATTCAAACTGCAAAATTTGCAGGAGTTAAAGAATCAGAACATTTGTGAATTAGATGCGGCTGTGACGCTGGGTGAAGGAGTGCAGCAGAGACAAGCTTTTTTCAATCAAAATGTAAGATAGAGAAAATAAGTCTAGTAAAGGAGGAAAGGAATGCCCTTAATAGGTTTTTATGTGCCTTTCTTTTTCACCTACCAACAATACATCAAAATATGTGATTTTCTTATTTTTCATTATAAGAAAATAGGAAATGATTCTCTGTATTAGAAAAGTTAATAAAAAAAAAGTAAATGCACCAAAATTGGATTAAAAGCAAGTCAGCTTCACCTGTCCGGTCTCGTATAATGATTTGACATTAGTGTTGTTTTAGTCAGTCAAGTGACTCAAAAGTATTTTAAAAAAGAAACACGCTGATTTTAAAGAGAAAAATTGTTTAAGAAAAAAATGATTAAAATCTTTTAAAATTGGACAAAAACAAATGTGCTTCACCTTAATAGTAAAAAAATAATAAAAATTTGACATTGATTTTGTGTCGGTTATTAACTGTATTTGTTTTTGATATTTTTTGACATTCCCCACAACCACCTTATTTGGAAAGAGAGCAGTCAGGCGCAATCTCCCTGTACGGCCCGCCGGAATCCTCCACACAACTTTCCTCTCTTTTCCTCCCTGTTTGGTTAAATCAGTGCTGAAAATTTCTCTCCATTATGCCAACGCTCCCTGGTGTAGTTACCATGATTGTGTTGCTGTGCTGCACACAGTTATTGCTGGGTCAATAACTTAAAAGACAATCACATGATCACATGATTTGATTATTTCAGTTTGCATGCTTATTTGTTTTCCTGGTGTCTCTCTCTCTACTACAAAGTCTGGATGTTTCAAAGCTCCACTCACCCTACCATTTATGTTTATTTATGGTAGGAGGAGTGAACTCTTTCCTTAGATACTGTACTTGCTGTGTACATGGTCATGCTACCTCAGAGAGTAGCATGAGAGGCCTGCTATCAAGGAGTAGACACCAGTATGGTTATCTGGGAGAACATGGCTTGCGAATCGCCCGCTGAGGCATTGCATCCTATTAAAATTAAGCTCTTTAGTTAACAGTTGTTAATTTTTACTTTTTGTGCATGAAACAGGTGGTGTTTCTTGTTTTCTCTCTCTGAGATTCTTAATACGTTTTTAAGCGAAACATTGTTACTAGAGACCTGATATTCCATTTTATTTATTGTTTCTGTAGTGCTTGATTTTATTTCTATTTTGTTTTGTTTTTTTATTTGTTTGGCTTTTTTTTTAGACAGTGTCCAGTTTTTTTATTTTTTTGTTCATTTATTAAAAAATATCTCCTAGTTCCAGTGTTAAAACATTTTAAAATGTTAAGGTTTATATGACTTTTAGAGGGTTACTTGCATTATTGTGCCATCTACATTACAGTATATATGTTTTAAAGGGTCTCCAAACAGCATGCTATTGTGTATCCTAATAATTCCTTGGACAATGCATTGTTCAGTAAAGTTTGTTATTGTGACAGTTGTAGTTGCTTAAAATGAAGGCCTTTCTATATGAATCAGATCCATCATACAGCAGCTGTTTCTGCAAATGTTACATACATCAGTGGCGCTGCTGCTTCACCAGTTTTGCCCTATCTTCAGAGTCACTAGAGAAACTACCCTTGGCCAATGTCCAGTAAACAGTTATTTCTAAACACACTTCCCTGCCACCCATCCAGACTTTTCCATGGATTGTTGAGTTTTTTTATGCACTGCAGCAGATTTGGTGTTTGTGTCTTAAATCCATGTACCACTTAGTCACACAGGCCTTCTGTCATTGCTGCGTCCAATCTATAACTGTAAAGCTGGCTATAGGTCATACACTAGGCGGCTGCTACTGCATTGTGACTACCTCGCTGCCTGGCTGTAAGTGTGAAAGAGGCTTATGGGTATGTTTGTGTTTTGCAGACATTGATAGTGTTCTGTGGTAGACGTAGGTAAAACCATTGAAGTGTTGAAGGATTCTCTCTGGCTTGTGTCTTGCTTAATTTGATGTAAACATTTTTGCTACAAAGGAGGCTTGTTTACAACTCACTTAGGTTTAACAGGTCTGTGTTTAGCTGGAGCTTAAAATTGGTATCGGTGGATGTAATAAATGCACAAAAACTTGAATAGAAAATTATCCAAGGTATAAAGAAAGGTCCTAAAGAAATATTTCTGAGCTTTACATTTTAGCCAATAAAGCAAACATGTAAAGAAACGGTGAATTGAATGAATACTTTAGAACTATACTGTATTTAAAGCAATGATTCTTTTCACTTCAAACTAACAAAAAAAAAGACTTGATAGCATTGGTACAAAGTTGTTTAAACTGCCTCCAATTAAAATGAAGCTCTAGCGGAAGTTCAATTGAAGAAACTCTGACTTACCTCCATCAATCAGAAGCCGATCCGTCTCTGAAGCGAGCCAATCAGCTTCGAACTACTCCACCATGAAGCCAAATCAGCGTCCTGCTTCCACTTTATAAGCTCCCTCAAATCTCACCACAGCCGCTATCCTGCAATCGCAATGTCGGATTTCGATTCAGACGACAATTCACCCACCTCCATCCCCTTCTCCGCCATCACAGCTGAATCGTCCTCCATGACACGACTTCACCTCAACCTCATCAGAGAGTATTAATTCCAGTTGTCACTATCCCTCGTCTCATCGCATTGGTCCGGCAGAAGACCACCATGTTGAGCCCGGTTCTGCCAGAGGTTTCTTCCCAAAGGGGAGTTTTTCCTCTCCACTGTCGCTTCATGCTTGCTCATCATGGACAGTTCACGGTACCTGCATCACCAAGCAGGACCTCTATATCCCGAGTCTGAGTGAAGCCCCGGCGTCAGCTCCCTCAGTCTTCTAGTCCCACAATTCTGCCCAGCAGATCACCTTGTCAACCAGCTCGGATTAAACCACCACCAGTTTCAGGCCCGGGGGAATATCCCTATTCACATTCATCTACTCATGCATGTTAAAGCATAATTCAGCATGAATGTTCCTGCCGAGGTCTGAGCGCCAAAGACTATACTTTCTTATCAATAAATTCTTCTAATTATCTTTTCTCTCTGTGTGAGTTTTTCAGATTGAAATTACAGTTTGAGGGTTAAATGTTTATTTTTGGAGCTTTTTTTTATTGAGAATAAGCTAAGCCACCCTAATCGTCCTGGATCATTCATCATCATTTGTAGTAAAGGTAAGGTAAATATAGAGAATCCTTAAATACATAAAAATCTTTTACTGTGTATGAAAACCATGACAGTGAGTGATACATCATAGGCTCTTCTAAGGTAAACTTCTCTTGGACTGAACCAGTTATTTTCCATTACATTTTCTTTCTACCGGCAGTCCAAACGCTGCAAGAGTTTTGCCCTGCTCCCACACTTACAGTACACCACCGATGCTGGCAGCTGCTTCTGGCTTGGACTCAAATAAAGATTTTTGAAGTTTACTTGTTTTGTAATAAATCCCTCTTAAGTAGTGTGACAATATCTACAGGCCACATGAGACTCTTAAGCATCCTCTGCTTTTGCTTCCTGCTTCAAAGTAATGAATAAGGTGTCTGAAAGCGAATGATACTCTTATGTTGATAAATGACTGTTGATATGGGACAGAGGAGCACATGCCTTTGTCACGTTTTTTAAGGATTGCCGCCATGGTCTTTGAAGTGGCTATTTCCTGCACCTTGTCCTATTAAATAGCCCTAATAATTTCTCAATGAAAGTGTGTTAGTGCTACAATAAAAAAAAAAAAACATATTATATTAAAGATCTGTAAAAAATAAAGATTATTTAACTCTTAAAATCCAGGTTTCCTTGCCAGTCTCACAATAGATCCCAGTACTCAAGGCAAAACAGCAAACCATTATCAGGCAGATAATAATAACCTATAAATCAGGTTTTCTTTTCATGTACTAGTCTCAGCAAGATCTAAAGGTTAAATTTAACTATATAGCTGAATTATGACTATAGTAAAGCCCAAGACGGATTCTGATATAAAGCATTACACCCTTGGACGAACAGGTCATCTCTCTTACTACTTCAATATGGATTCACTTCCTTTTGTTTACTTTCCCCAGCTTATAAAAAGAAATGGTCTTTATTGGTACGGTTTTCCTGTGACATTTTCCTTCTTCTGGCCCTTTTCTTGATTTTAAGTAGCAGTCACAAACTTCCTTGCAGTACCTCACCTCCTAACAAACAGCCACAACAGAACGGTAAAGTTAAAATCATACAGTATATTTGCTGGATCTGCAGGAAAAAATAGGTAATTCAAGGAACTGAAAAGGAGAGACATGATGTTGGTCTTCATACAAGATTACAGTAAAATTCATGGGTTTTGTGGTTGCAAAGTAAAGAAGAAAAGCGAAAACATAGATATCAAGGTTTTTACATTGCAAATACTTTTATAAAGTCATTAATTCCTTCCTGAGTTAGAGCCCATCCAGAGAATTGGTTCATGCCTTAGCAGTGGAACGCTGTTTCATAGGAATGCTGTTTATGTTAAATGGTTTAGTAGTTTAAAACTTGAATAAATATTCTTTTCACAATGTTTAGAAATTTGACATGTTCAAGAGATGTAACAATCTCTGTGGTAAAGTCTTGTGCTCACTGAGTGCCAAAAAAGTCCACATATTAGGCTCTTCTAATTGAAAACCAAAGTCTGTCTTCTTGAAAGGATTAACTGTGGCACAGGGATGTATAAACCCATCCTCCTGTCCATCTGATAAGCAGACACACCCTACAACCTGATGTGCTGCTACCATAATCCCCTTTGACGACACTGCAAAGTCTGAGGACAGAAATTAACAGTCCAGCTACACAGCATCAGATCAACTGCAATGTGTAAGGCCTGTCATTCCTGCAAATGCAAGCTCATGTAGCAGAGAATCAATTAGAAATGCTGACATATATCTGATTAAGGCTAAACAGGGCCAAAGGCCGGCTCATTAAATGGTTTTCTGTTTGGTTGCTGCGGTAGAGGTCAAAGGAGAGGCTTATTGGGGGAGTGGGGGTGGATTGCGGAGGCTCAAAACTTAATCTGGAGCAATAAGCTTCTCTTTCTCCCTTCTAAACAATCTAAGTAGATGAGAAGAATAGTGTGAGCTTGAAATTTATTTCCATAAATCTAAAGCTTGTATATTCTACAATGGTAACAGACTATCTGGCCACCATTTTAGCAATAAAATTTAAACTTGTAAAACATCAAATTTATCTTGTTTATTTACATTGTTTGCTGCTGTATGAATCCAGTATTGATGTTCAATAGTATGGCAATGGGAATTTGAAAAACACATTTTTTCTCTCCAATTTATTTCATAAGGTATGTTTGAAATGCATTAAAGGCTGCAGCCCTACTTTTATTTAAATAAAATACTTTATCCCTTATTTGCCCTTACAGCTTTTAAAATATAAATTAATTTATTTAAAATAAAAACTATATTTTTGTATCTTAATTGTATATATAATTGTCTATATAACATAAAATAATACATTTGCTGAAACCTTTCTAAATACATCTGCTTGTGTGACCTGTGCGAATGATTGATTCTGTTTTCTTTTTGTGGTAGACTGCCATAGCAGATGGGCTAATTCTCCAAATCTTGAAGCTTGCATCATGCAGATTGCAATGAAAATAATTTTAAACTTGAGAAAATTGAAAAAAAAAAAGTTAGATTTGAGGAGGGAAGCATTATTAAGAGACAAGAAGGGTCACAGGTAAAGAAGGCCACTGAAACAGAGGAAGTTCAAGAAATTATTGGAAATGAGGAACATGAAGTCAGTGTAAATAGAGACAATGAGTTTTCAGACTTAGAGAGGCAAATTGCAGAGGAAAACTGATAAAGGAGAAAATGAAAAAGACGCTTTACTGCCCAGCATAGCAATGTCGACCTCCTAAAATTGGAGACTAAAATCAGTCTAGTATGGCAGCTTAAGTTATTTTTCTGAACTTGTTAATATTTGTTCATTTTTTTTTTGTCATTTAGTCTATTTCTAAAAGTTGTTATTGTTTCTTAGAAGATAAAATTACAAAATAAAAGGTTTTTGTGAATGTTTTATTAAATCCATTTACATAATTATATAGTTGGATGTAATAAATCCAATGAAACTTGCATAGAAAGTCATCAAACAGGACTAAGCCAATACGTACATATATAAATGAAGAGATCTATCATTGCTGCCCTGCCTACGGGGTTGCAATGCTGGTAAGGTTTGTGTCTCCTTTCTAAAATCGACTTTTGTTTTTCCTTGAACATGATCCCTTTCATGTTTTCTGTTTTTAGCCTCCTCAGAAGGTTTGAACTTTTTCCTTGCTTCAGTCATGACCAGTAGTTGAGCAGGCGGAAAAATAGTAGATCAAAATCCTTAGATCCATGACTATATAAGAGCCTGTGGCCGTAAAGTAATATGTTCTTCCAGGTCAAATGACCTGGCCAATGATGGTACATCAACTCCATAGTTACCTAGTCGGTATTTAAAGAGGAGAGCCCCACTGGTGGCATTGATAGTGTCAAGAGCTGTAAATTGGCCTGAGAAAACATTTAAAATACCTCATATGCATCAACTCTTTATGTCTCAAAGTCTGGGGTGTGCCTTTAAACTTACAACACAAGAGCATACTCCAGAATGACAAAAAGTGGACTCGCAATCTAATCATTTTACCTTCACCTTAAATGTTTTCCATAAACCATTACAGTATTAACCTAAATATGTCCAGGCATCTTTAAACAAAGCAGGTTTCCAACCGATTGGCAGTTATATTTCCCTGAGCTCCTCAGTTGTCACTTTTATTGAAAGCTTGTTAAATGGAGCAGTGTAATGAATGCATACAGAGAAGTTGTGTCTGATGTCACTGCAGCTTCACATATGCTCCAGTGATAAAGCAGATTTTACATTATTTTAATCACCATAAAAATTACCTACGTAAGCTGTTTTAAGATGTTCAGAAAAGTTCAGTTCAATTCAAAAATAATTTTTTTAAATCCCAAAGGAATATTAAATTTAGAATTATCAAAAATAAATGTTTGTTGTTAAAAGCAATACAAATATACCAATCTTAAATATATAAAATAACATATTTTCCTTGTGCAAATGCAACAGTATATTTTTATGAATATATTTTTTAAACCCCCTTTGTCCTTAAAGGCTTGTATGTCTATGTGACAAATTATTTTAGCATTCATACAGGCAGACATTTCTGCCTCTTTTAAATAATGCAGCCTCAATAACTTCACTAAATGACATTGAACTGTAGTAGAAAATGTTTTCTACTTGTTGCCTCAGGGCCCCGTGCTGGAACACTCAGAATCTACAGCATAACGATTAATTTAAAGAGCCCTGCATGTACCGTATGTGTGTTAAATGCATGTGCAGGATATGTAGGGGTGCAGCTGCAGCACATGAAAGGCAACCATGTAGAACACTGCATGGACAGTACAATATAAAAACATTGCTGGTGGAATATTGTGTCACTATTCAAAAGCATGCTTTATAGCTGAAATAGAGGTAAGTATGAAATAGCTTTATTCCAGATCTCATAATTTCTACTTTAAAAACCCCTTTTGGTACACTAACATTTCGCTTTATTAGCCTTATATAGTATGCTAATGAAATCCCTAATCTAATCAACCCTGGATATCTGCCCCATACCCTCAGCCATATCCAGTAGCACCAGTAGAACTATGTTTTGAAGGAGGGGTTAATGAGAAGGATGTACTTGGATATGAAATATTGATATATAGAACATTTAGTTGGATTGCAACAAAGTGCTCACAGACAGAGAATTGGGACTTTAGATGGAGATAGAAAAGAGAAATTGAGTAATAAGATGGAATTGCCAGAGAGGGAGAGAGGGGCTGCAGCGTGACAGTGTAACAGACTACAGCAGGTGAAGAAATAAAAGCCTGATATAAAGATGAGTGGTAGTCACAGCTTCACGGTGGTTATGGCTTTGCCTGGAACAGGGCTTCACATTATTTTTCTGATAACTCATCAGAGCCTTTAGCAATGTTTAGAGTTCCTCATAGATTACTTAACATCTGAAAATACAATGCCAATAAGTATTTCTGATGAAAAATGAAATAAAATCCAGTTGTGCATTTAAATCTCACAGTGTTTGAAATTGAGATAAACTTTTACAGAACAGGTTATGTTTTTTTTTTTTTTTTTACACACATCCTTTATTTGTCTCAAAAAAATCTTGATGTGCATGACTTCCCCCTTTTTAAAGGTCTTAGTTTCACTCTTTTATTCATCATTAGCCTTTTGGGAGCTTTATTGCTGTGCCCTAATTGAAGCTTAGTGCTTTACTAGTTTCTTATATGTGTGTGAGAGATCTATATATATTGCTGATTGTGCAGAAAGTGTAACAGTGTGACTTACTGGAGTAACAAACATGAAGCGTGGGCAGAAGGTAAAAAAAATTAAAAAACGTATTTCAGAGTCTGTTCTTTAGACCCTTGGCTGTATTCAGAGCTTCAAATATGATTTATAACTTTCTTCTTCAAAATTATTTAGCCTTTTGTCAAAAATTTTGAAATCTGACTGGAAAGAGATATACTTTTTTTTTGTTCTCATTCTCTACATATCTAATTTTATTTTTTTTTATTTTTTCTTTATTCTAAGTTGTTTTTTTCTGGGATCTAAATTCTTCCACCTACTTACCAACCCACTCTTCCTTGGTCCTTCATCCAGTAGAAAACAAAAGAATCGCCCTTTTACATTGCATCAACCCACTCTTTAAAGATTCTTTTAAGATACATCAGGAATGTATAATATTTATTGAGCTATTTATAACTTGTGGTCTGAGTTAACTATGTTTTAATTTGCTAGAGTTAATTGAAATAACTGTTAAGTTCTAGTGCATGTTATGTAGTAATTAGCGTCTCCTTTGCATGATCACATTCTCCTTTGAGTCTCTTCTCTTTGAGCTCTATAATTTTCTCCTATTCTTCTAGACGTAATATAAATGATGGGTAAATTACCAGCAATTTTGTTTTTTGGGATAAGAAATTCTCAACTTATTCAGAATTCTACTTAAAATATTACAGCAGAACCTTATTTAAAAAGAAAGACACCTTCCAGTAGAAATAAAAAAAAAAAAATCACACATTTTGAGGTAAAGGATATAAATTCCAGTCTAATTCGGTTCAGGAATCACATCTACTAGGTCAGGTGTTGGTTTACAGGTGGTTTTAAAATGAAGGAGGCTTAAAATTGACTATTTTTATCAACAGTTCAAAACTGGGTATTCTACTTTAGAATAAGCCACTCATTCAGGCTGCATATAAAGAACTGTGCTTTAGCACGCCCTGGCCATTTTTCTGCTTTTTTTCCCTTTTGCAGTTTTGATCATTTCATTGCACTATTTTATTATGAGGTCTCTCTGTTTTGTCCTTAAAAACTTTTAAGATCTTTTGATTATGGTATATGCTTGAAACCAGATATCCAGTTCTGTAGAATTTCCAGAATTAATTCAAGTTTTCTCAGATCCCAATGGGAAGGTTAACTGGGTAATAATTTTTTTTTTTTATCAAGTGATCTCTGTGATCAGTTAATTTAAGTTAAAGTTATTGTATCTAAAAAAGATACGATAACTGTTTATGGGTTATAAGTTAAAAGTGTGAGCGTTCTTTAATATTTTTTAAAAGAAAGAAGATTATCACTAAAAGTACTCAGAATTCAGCCACATGTCTATACAGTTTATGGCAAAAACATAGAAAAACCAAACAATACATACCACAGTTTATGTTTTCTGCTCAGTGCTGAAGATACCACTTATTTCTTAAAACTACCCTTATGCAGTTTTTTGCTTCTTTTTTTACTTTGGACCCATTTTTTATAGACATGAAGCTTTTCCCTTTAAGTAAATGCCAGCTAACAACCTCAAAGAGGTAAAGGTAAACATCAGAACATACTCTGATGTCACCACTTAAAGCACTTAGAGCAAATTAGAAAGTGATCTGGGAATTTGTCAATGTTAATCTCGCAGGAACACAGAGTGGACATCAGGCATAGTTTCCACTCCTATAAATCATACTGTGCATAAAAATCAGAAGTGTAGAAACATCCCTTTATCATTCTGATGATTCGATCCCCTTTAGGTTTTGCAGACAAAAGGATCCAAAGGTTAGATAAGAAATAAAAATATTTAGTTAGTTTATGGAGATGCAGTAGTATGAGAGGGAGCGACTGTAATTTTCTTTGAATCGGATGGAAGGTAAAATGTATCAATGGAGAGGATAAGTTTATAATTTCTATTTATTTCAAAATATATTTAAGATTACAATTTATATCCATTTCAGATGCACTAACACTTAACATCCCACTATTGAAACCCAAATGAAGGCTTTTTTGCCGCGGCTTTCGTTTCACTGTAATGTAATTACTTTTATATCAACATGAACACATTGCCATTATTAGTCCAGAGAAGGCGTGGTTGTGGAAGAGAGGGACAGTACAAAAACAAATGATCTGTTGCACTGAATACGGACATGTTAACGTGGGGACTAGACCTGCATGAACAGAAAAGAAATATTGATGAGAAAAAGAAATGAGATAGTGGAATGAAGGGTGGGGGGCACTAATGTGTCCTTCATGGGGTAAGGCTGGGCTGAAATGGCTCAGCATGAAGCTAAATTGACTCCATTACAAGAGCACTGCACCGGAAAGCATCAGTGACATCACCCGCCCATCCCAAGATGGGCAGTTAACGCTCTCGGAGGCACTGATGTGAGTAGTATCTGCAGGATGCAGCAATTGCTGTGGTTTGTACTGCTGCTTTGCATGTTGTTCACCTGACGCTGGGACTTCTGGTACATGTAATATGGTGTCCTACAACATATGCTTCTGAACTGGCAAGCACAATAAATGAGTAACCTTTTAACAAAATAAAATACCCCCAAATGAAAACTGCATCTACAAGACATTGTCCCCATTATCATAATGAGGTAATTTCACTTTTAGTAACAAATTATTTAATCAGTGCTTTTAGTAAAACTGTATGTTTAGCATGAATTACACATGTAATTTTGTCACCCTCTCTGTAAAAAGCGCCAAGATAAAATATTTTCCTTCTTAGAGATTTTTCCGGTTCTACTTCATAACCAAACTTTTTACTCCAGTTACCATCATAGCTAACAGTTTTCTTTAAAAAAGACAACTTCTTGGCATAACCATCATAAAATTTTTCATACTAAAAGATGTGTATAATATCCTTATCATAAAGCACTCACGCAGTAGGCACTGTTTTTCTGCTTTTAGGGCAAAGATAATGGTATTAGTCTCAATTTAGTAGCGTAAAGTGTGCTATAATACACAATGCTCGAAACAAGTCTCATAGTCATTGCATTTCTTTTTGAAAGAAGAGGAAATGGAAAAGTTACAAACCTTGCAAGGATTCATGAAATAGAATTGTTTTTCATACTTTACAGTTTTGCTTAAATCACGTTAACTGCAAGCATTTCAACCAAGATTGGCCATCTATCATTGCACATTTTTACTAGAAAGCAGGTGCAGCATCTGCTTGACATAGTGAACCATTATAGTCGGCTCGCCAACCTTAGTTTCTAAAGACAAAATGCAGTTAAAATTCTTCGTTAAATCTGATCTGTCAGCCTGGATCAACTACAGAGCACTTGAATTCCTATCAGGTCTATTCCAGTGTCAGATTGCTCAACACAAGCTTAAGAAAAGGTCATGCTACCAAAAGCATTGAAATTGTATGCCAGTGTATGATTTGTTGTCGCTTATTTTTTTCTGTGACTTTCCAGTTGTATTGACCTTTGGGTAGTACAGTAACATATTTGATCCCATAAACTTTCCTTATTTGGACCTTGCTTAGGATTACCTGGATTTCATGTTTTTAAACACTTTCCCATTCATTTCAACTTCTCCATGCCTTAGAATGTGTTCTTACTGTTGACTCATACCACTGGGGCTTCCTCTGCTTCTGCGTTATTTATAGTCAGAAAAAGACAAGAAGGAAGATGTAACCAAGACAACAGTTGATACTTTCACACTTTTCTCGGGATTGAAGTGAATCTTAAAAGAAAGCATGCAATTATGTCTCTTCTTCCTTCCTGCGATACACCATTGTGATTAGAGAAAAAAAAAAGAAAACATTAAGCTGATGAACGTCCAAACAGACACAAATGGACACTGTGCAGGAGGCGTGAACAGCAGCATTTGTCTCTGTGTAATACTTGTTTGTGTCACATGCGTGATACACTATGGCCATAGATGCCACAGGCCTACCTTTCATATCCTAAATATAGGCATTGCCAACAGTTAAGCTAAAATTTTGCATTGCCTCTTGCTTCAGTGATGAGCTACATTCAGGTAATGAAAAAGTATAAAAATATGGTATGCACGATCGAACAACAGATTAGGGGGGTTTTGCAGAGCCAAATATGCTGCAGTGTAGAGCAGTTAATTAAAAGGGTCATTTGGCAGACAAAGTGTGGTAGAAAACAGCTTACAAGGCGGAGTTGCTATGCCACACCTCTGGTCCAAAGGAAAGGCAGCCCAAACCTTTTTGGCCCCTTGCCCAGTCCTGGTGTTTATGCCCACAGACTGCCCTCTCCAACAAATCAATCCCTGGACCTTCTGTGAAGAAGGAGAACCTGGTGTCTGCTTTCACCTGGGTCGATTTCCATCCTGTGTTCTTAGAATTCCCCATGAAAAATAAGCTGGTGAGAGACAAAGGAGGGAGACCCTCTCATGGTTAATGCAAAAGAATTACATTCTCTTGTTGTCTCATCTTGTTTCATCTCGTCTCAGGTCCTTTCTATTATTGATGACTTTTTTGAGAGAAGTTGCAGGGCTGCTAATTTCAGATGGCAGGTCTTATTCAATAAGCAATAACTGCTGACTTTTTTTAGATAGTCTTTCAGGTTTATAAGAAGGTAGCTATATTACGCTGACCTGTATATATTCAGCTAAATGTAATTATCTGTTTGACATGTTTTAAAAAGACATCTCTTGTATTTTTCTCACAAATATTGTCTCTGCTTTTATAGGAAAGAAATTACATTAATGAATAAAAAAGCTGGTGTTTTTGTGAGTGTGTCTTCTACGCCAGAAGAGTAAAGTTGCAGAGAGTACAGAATACCTAATTGCTGCCATCTTTTTTGTGCCATGAGCTTGATGCTTTATCTTAAAACGCATCTATTTTATTTAAATAAGATCCTTTTACACAACTTCCACCCACATACATGAAGACTATTTAAAGGGCTTTCTTCAACCTACTTTAGGTTTTATATATATATATATATATATATATATATACACCATCATTTCCATTAGTTTCAGCCCTTATTTGAATTCAAATACATTAGGTCTTTTCACCAATAGAGCATTTACATTTGTTTTAAATATCAATGATTAAACTTATATCATTGATACAAAAAGAGGTAAGAAATTACACAGTTTGCATTTCCTCACTCTAGGATAATTGCTTATGGATAAAGTTGAGCATTGCATGGGGAAAAAAGGCTGTTACTTCCTGTTCAAGACATTCTTTACTCTTATTAGTAGGGTAATTACCCAACAGGCCCCAAGGGGGTGTCGAGCAACATTTAGTTTAACAGTCTCTTTTATCATATCTGTTTTAATTATACCAATCCTTACTCAGAATTAGATAACTTATCTCTTTTAGAAAACTCCTCACCTAGAGCATCCTCTCTTCCAGTCAGTGCCCCTGCATCTCCTGTGCTAATAGCACAGCGATTCCTGCAGTGTCTATCATTACTGGGCAGTTCTCTGTCATTTCTATTAAAGCTTTATGCATCAGGAGGACAGGCCTCCTGCTACAGTGGAGGTTAAATGAAAGACACTGTGTTGAAAGGTGCCTCAAGAAAAAGCTGCCCTGAAGGGAGAAATGCCTATAGGACAGGATTGCATTGAAAGGGTAGGAGGGATTATCTGTCCTTGCATTTATGCTAATATTGAGGCGTCTTACCTCACAGCATGACAGTATTGGATGAGAAGGTTGCATTTCATCAATGGATATAAAAAAGTAGCTGATGTAGGGAAAATGAAAGAGAGAAATATCCTTAGGCAATGGAGAAATAAAATAAAAAGGGAAAGAGTGGCATTGAAAGGCAAAGAAAAGGACACAGGTGTCTAATGTAGAGCTGGCTTGATACTGATGAAAGGCTCAACTTCATAGTTATATTTTGCCTTCACCTAGATAGCTCTGCACTGTTCTTTGATGTGTTTCCTCTGGAAAGCAAACTGTCAGTTCATTTAAGTGAAGTTGGATCCAGGTTTTGTACCCTACAGGATGAAAAATAATGGGCATTTCATACCTTTCCATTTATAATGGTACTATCAAATTCACCCGTCTATGTTTCTTCTGACATGCTTTGAAAGTGCACTACTCAGCAACACACTGTGTTAGCAAACAGTTTAGGTAACAAGATAAATGGTTTTCTGTGTTTTAAAAGTGGCACTTGATGACAAACAAGACCCCCAAAATAGTTGTAGTCCTTTTTTTTTCTGCCTTGGTTCTATGTAAAGGTTTTTTTGTTTTTTTTTCCAGATCTTGGTATTAAATTAATATAAAAAAATAGTTTGGGTCTTTTTTAGTTTTTTTGTTTACGGCACTAGTGGCTATTTTTTTATGGACAGTAAGCCAACAGGAAAGGGCGGCATGAAAGAGGTGGAGAGAAACATGGGAAAGGACCACAGGCCGGACCCAAACCCGGGTTGCCCACTTCGAGGACCAAGGCCTCCATACATGTGTCATGTGTGCTAACCACTGCGCCACCAAAGCACATAAATATAAAAAATGTCAATAGATCATATTGTAGTCAGAATTAAATAGACTAAACTAATGCTTAAAAGCTCTATGTCTTTTTATTTTGAAGCCTTCCAAAGTCAACTATAATTGATTAAACATTTCCTTTGGCACTACAGAGTCTTCATTTGCTATGAAATATTAATTGTTTTCTGGTGCTATTTTTCCAACCCATAGGAAAGACATTTTACTGTGACAGCAATTAATTTCTTGATTCCGCCCTAAAGCAACTGTACTATGGCATCACTCCAGTTACAATTTTTCAGGATAATTAAAAAAGTCCAAGACACCAATTGTCGGTAAATAAACTTTTTCACAATGTAGGCATTAGCAAAAAACAAAATCTTCTGTCACTATACAGATTAAATGCTAAAAGAGCCACTTCCTCCCAACTGTGAGAAGAAATAATGCTCTGACTCATATCACCACTCACTAATAAAAGAAATGGGCCGTGTTGTTTACTGGGCAGGTGTAGGGCAGTCAAGGTAATATTTTCCTTTATCATTTCCTATGCTGGTTATTTTGCTCCTCACTTTCCCCACCAAGAAAAATGAAGCTGCCATTAATAAAAAAAAAAAAATCAGCCGGTGGTAAATCCAAATAGTAATTAGAGAAGGGTGCTAGCATCTTCAGAGGGCTGCAGTTTGCTGTTTGAATTCCTCAGAGGGATCCACTTAGGCCCCCTCCAGACAAAACTGGGTTTGAGTGTATACAAAAAGCTTCTTTGTCAGCTATCTTAAAGAAGCGGCCATAAAAATTACTACATTTGAAACCAGCTCTAAGAATGGATAAGTTTGAAGCAGTAGGAGGCAGTGCTGATGACATGCAAAGATTGCTGTGCAAATTTTAAGACTTGGAAGCTGGCTTGGTTTCAACCAATTAAAACAAGCAGATTGCATATGCTGCAGGCAGTTTGACAAAAGCCATGTAAAAAAAATATGATATTCTAAGCCATGTAGTTGTCAACATAAGAAAGTTGTCTTTCCTGCTGATTGACCTTCCTGTCCCACCCTCCGTGACAAAGAGGAAGCCCCTGTCTGGTTTACAGCAGATTAAGATACAAACAGCTAGATTAACAGCAGCCAACTCTCTCAACAGTAGCTTGACTTGGTATAATACAGTACAAGACAAGGTAGGCAAATAATTATTCAGAAAATGCAACAGCTGTGCGGAGCCCATTAAAGAACATTAAGGGAGAACAAATCCCTCTTGCTTCAAGAACCAGATTTGCTCTTTCAGCCCTTTATGCTGGCCTGTATAGAACTTTTTTCTCCATTATTTTTCTTCTATTTTCAATTTTGAGGGTTCAAATGTGAACGCAGAATCTATCTCCATTGTCTTTCGTCGTAATAATATTTCGTTTGCAACTGTAGAAATTTCTCAATCTGACTTTGTACCTGAGTTTCACAAGTGCTAAAAAAGATGCAAATACTGAGACCACAATTGAGTTTTTAGAATAAAAGAAAAACGCTTTCTGCAGGGTAGATATTTACATTTGCAATTTACATATCCTCAAGCCATGAATTTGATCAGTTTTGTCACTAAAATATGATCTACATATTATCAATGAAAGCACACTCTCTGCGTACCAAAAAAGTTTGCATATGTTTTAAGCTGGGCAAACCTTCTGAAGACCTGGCACTAAATTGCTTACCCTTAATCACATGTGTATATTTGCAATGTTCACATAAGGAATGCATCATTAACAAAACAAATGTTATTTGAAAGACAGAATTACCTAGTTTTTTTTTTCCACATTTGATCCTATCTAACTTGCTTAGATGGTCATGATTTGTGGTTTTCAAGGACTGGAGTGGCAACAAAACATCAGCAGGGATGAGGCTATGGATGTGATATTTTTGATAAAAGAAAAAAAAAACTTGAACAACATTAACTTGGGAAACCCAAAAAATAGGATGACAACATGATGACAACCAACAGACAGAAAACACTGACATATACAACAGGGAGCAACTTAAAACAGGTGAGTTCAATTAACTCAAACAGGTGTGGATCATGAAAAAAAAGTTTTTTTTAATTGAAAAGTTTCATCTGTTACCTTATTGGGTTTTACCACAAAGGAAACACATTGGATTAGACTTAGTCTGTTTTGTCTAAATACACTATATTGCCAAAAGTATTTGCTCACCCATCCAAATTATTGGAATCAGGTGTTCCAATCACTTCCATGGCCACAGGTGTATAAATTCAAGCACCTAGGCATGCAGACTGTTTTTACAAACATTTGTGAAAGAATGGGTCGCTCTCAGGAGCTCAGTGAATTCCAGCGTGGAACTGTGATAGGATGCCACCTGTGCAACAAATCCAGTCGTGAAATTTCCTCGCTCCTAAATATTCCACAGTCAACTGTCAGCTGTATTATAAGAAAATGGAAGTGTTTGGGAACGACAGCAACTCAGCCACGAAGTGGTAGGCCACGTAAACTGACGGAGCGGGGTCAGCGGATGCTGACGCGCATAGTGCGAAGAGGTCGCCAACTTTCTGCAGAGTCAATCACTACAGACCTCCAAACTTCATGTGGCCTTCAGATTAGCTCAAGAACAGTGCGCAGAGAGCTTCATGGAATGGGTTTCCATGGTCGAGCAGCTGCATCCAAGCCATACATCACCAAGTGCAATGCAAAGCGTCGGATGCGGTGGTGTAAAGCACGCCGCCACTGGACTCTAGAGCAGTGGAGACGCGTTCTCTGGAGTGACGAATCGCGCTTCTCCATCTGGCAATCTGATGGACGGGTCTGGGTTTGGCGGTTGCCAGGAGAACGGTACTTGTCTGACTGCATTGTGCCAAGTGTAAAGTTTGTTGGAGGGGGGATTATGGTGTGGGGTTGTTTTTCAGGAGCTGGGCTTGGCCCCTTAGTTCCAGTGAAAGGAACTCTGAATGCTTCAGCATCCCAAGACATTTTGGACAATTCCATGCTCCCAACTTTGTGGGAACAGTTTGGAGCTGGCCCCTTCCTCTTCCAACATGACTGTGCACCAGTGCACAAAGCAAGGTCCATAAAGACATGGATGACAGAGTCTGGTGTGGATGAACTTGACTGGCCTGCACAGAGTCCTGACCTCAACCCGATAGAACACCTTTGGGATGAATTAGAGCGGAGACTGAGAGCCAGGCCTTCTCGTCCAACATCAGTGTGCAACCTCACAAATGCGCTTCTGGAAGAATGGTCAAAAATTCCCATAAACACACTCCTAAACCTTGTGGACAGCCTTCCCAGAAGAGTTGAAGCTGTTCTAGCTGCAAAGGGTGGACCGACGTCATATTGAACCCTATGGATTAGGAACGGGATGTCACTTAAGCTCATATGTGAGTCAAGGCAGGTGAGCAAATACTTTTGGCAATATAGTGTATGTCCAAATTGTGGAAAAGGGTTTCTCAAGATAGAGAAATCCCCATGGCTGTTCTTTTTCAGCTTTATTTTTTTGTATCTTGACAGCAGGACTGACTCGACTGTGCTCTACCTGTCCTGTGAATGTGTCAGACTCCCCCTCATCCTTCTGGGGTTCCTCCCACACAGCAGCAAGCCAGCATGGCCGTTGGCAAAGTTAGTCTTTCCACTTCATAGGAGAACAAACACACACACACACACATACACACATATAGTTAGATACACCACACAAAACCTTGCAGCAAGATAAACAAATGTCAAAGAAATGCCTAAGAAATAAAAGATGTGAACCATAACCTGTGAGATTGATAAGAGGAACATCTACCAAGTGGAAGGAAACGAAAAGTGGTTTTACTGAGTTGAGAGAAAACAGAAGAGATGAGGTGATGAATACAGTAGAGACAGCTGAGTCATTTGGCTTTGGTCTGGATAATCAGATATTGTTATTCATGTGGAGCAAGCTGCTGCACACTGCCATGGGCCATGTGCAAAAGCTGAATGACTGTAAAGGAAGCGAATGACAAGCTAATGGACTTCTGTGGGAGTGTGAGGAAGCACTCAGGGGTAAGCTATGTGGATCTGTATAAGTATTTACTTTGAGGCATTTGCACCATCACTATGGCTATTCAATAATTCTTTTCTTATTGCTTCTTTTTCCTCATCCGACTAGGAGTATTGATATTTTTCAGTAAGTTGATGCAGGCAGTTTAAGAGACATTTTTTTTATATAATTCCTAGCTTGTATTCACTTCAACAAGAACAGTAACTCTATATTACATTCTCTTGGCAACTCTCTGGGATCTACACAGTTATATATCCACCCACATTTCCATCCAGAAACATCCAAAACTCCAACAAAATCATCCACAGAGATTAACAATGGGATCTTCTTTATGTGTGGTCATTATATGAAATGCAAAAATACATCTATAATCTTTTTCAATAAGCTTATATTCCATGGTATATAAAAATGTTTAAACTTCAGAAACCGTTTACATTTAATCTAAATATGCTCCGAAAGAAGGTCACTACTTAGAGCTGTTAACTTATGTGGCTAAAGTTAAATCTTTATTTTTTATCATCACTTTAAATTCCTTTATTCCTCTTTTCCTCCTCATATCTTTGTTTAGCAAAACTTAAGCACTTTTACTACATACTAAATTTGTATTCTCCTCAACTTCCCAAGTGATGCACACCATCAATTATGAACAGATGTAGATAAATTGTGTTGGGAGTAGAGCTTGAAGTCCTTTGTGTCTTCTGTAATATGATTGTTTCAGCACATGGAGTTAAAGGAGTGAGTTAAATATTAATTTCACCTGTCTGCGCTTTTCTATGTGGGAAATCTAATCACTATATTAAACACATTACTTAAAATGTATTATTTTTATTTGGTCTATGCTTAAATACGAGTATTTAAATGTATTTAATGCAGAAATAATACAGAAACATACATGCAAGAGTAAAAAAAAATAGTTAACTAAACAATTACTTTTTTAATTATAAAGCAGAGGTCAAAGATTAGCGGACCAGGATACAGATCCGGACCCACCTGCTGGCTGATCCAGACCCAACCTGATTTAAAATATTTATAAATTACTGAAAAGAAGAAAAGCAAGCCCAAACCATGATTCTGCCACCACCATGTTTGACGGTGGGGACGGTGTGTTCAGGGTGATGATCTCAGTTGCTTTAACACCAAACATTGTTACCAAAATATTAGATTTTTCGTGTCATGTGATCAGAGCTACTTCTTCCACATGTTTGCTGATTCTCCCAGGTGGCTTGTGGTGACCTAGAGGTTAGGGCATTGAACTTGGGTTCCAGAGATTCTGAGTTCAAGCCCCACTCCCACAGACTGCCACTCTAGCTTCCTGAACAAGACCCTTAACCCCAGACTGCTCCCCGCCGCCACACAATGGCAGCCCACTGCTCCCCAAGGGGATGGGTTTAATGCGGAGAGCGAATTTGTTGCTTTGTATCTGTGACAGTGTAATAACAGTAAAGTTGAATTATTTTCTCTTTAAATAATACTTTTTAGGCATATATTTAAGAAATGGCTATGAAAAGGTCCGATGTGTGCATTCTATGACACTGTTGTCCTAGTGACAGAGTCTCCCACCTCAGCAATAGATCTCTGTAGTTCATCCAGTGTTCATGGGCCTCTTGGGCACTTCTTTGATCAGTCTTCTCCATGTTTGAGCTGAAAGTTTAGAGGGACGGCAATCTTTGAAGATTCACAGTGCTCAGATACTCCTTCCATTTCAATATTATTGCTTGCACAGTGCTCCTTGGGAAATCTTTTTATATTCAAATCTGGCTTTAAACTTCTCCACAGCAGTATCGCGGACCTGCCTGGTGTGTTCCTAGTTTTTCATGATGCTCTCTGTGCTTTAAATAGACCTCTGAGAACATCACAGAGCAGGGGCATTTATATGGAGACGTAATTACACACTATTGGATTCTATTCACCATAATCAGTCATTTAGGTCAACATTCATCAGATCAGATTGATCATTCAGAGATCCTCACTGAACTTCTGGAGAGAGTTCGCTGCACTAAAAATAAAGGTGTCGACTCATTTTGAACACCCTGCTCTTCAGTTTTTTATTTATTGAAAAGTTTGAAATATCCAATCAATTCCATTCCACACAGTATTGTCTCCCACTTGTTGATTCTTCACTAAAATGTTTTAACCCTCAGCTGTAATGGCAAGTAGTGTGATTGCTGTCAGGTGCTGCCATTGTAAATCAATTTTTATTGAGGGTTATTCTGCTTGTCTTGTCTGAATAAATAGTCCGATTTCTCAAAATGGGGTTATCATAGTGGTTTTATGTTAAACACCAGCTGTATACAAGGAATGTACATGGACAGACTCTTCTTACTGAACTCATAAGTTGGCAACCCTGCAATACAATTATTCAAACAACAGAACTGAATACATTGCATTTTCTATATGAATAATAAGCTTATATTATATATATACTCATATGCTTTTGCTTGAAAAAGAGGGACTTATCAATTAGATGCAAGTGTGAGTTAATAAGCTTTAAATTCAGAACGTCAAGGATCTTTATAATGTGGATACGAATTTAAAGCTGAGGAATACTTTACATATGGAGATCATGGACTATTATATGATATAAAAAAAGCATAAAGATATATATCCTAGAAACACGCGATTATTTACCGCTGTAGTCAGCCATTGTAACAACAGTCAGTTTATATGCCGTGGGTCCCCTTTTCTAATAATAATAAGAGAGTGCACCAATCTCAACGACTGCTTATTTGAACAAGTGTCATTTATTTTAACAGTATTTTACAAACAAATTTGTACAAACAAATATATGAATTTGTAACGAGTAAAGGATTCTGAAGCATCTTACACACTTTTACAGCATTGTACCTGGTGTCACTGTTAGGAACTTTATTCAAATTTTTGTCATGTTTCAGGAGGATGGCTCTCCTTTTTTGTTATGGAAATGATTATGTTAAATTTTCTGGTTCATAAGTAGGTGCCAAAGAATAGTTGTGTTTATTATAAGGGGTCTGATGAATCCAAAAGTAGTTTTTAATACTCAAAGCAATTAGTAAAGCTAGTTTTGCTTGGATATGCATTAAATACTCTAGGGCGACAGTGGCACTGGATGTAGGAGTTTGCTCTGCAATTGGAGGGTTGTCAGTTCAAGCTAAGGCTCCGGCTTTAAGTTTTGTTTCCTTGGGCAAGACGCTTCACCTGCATTGCCTACTGAGGGCCCGGTGGTCGGCAGCCTCACTTCTGTTAGTGAGCCCCAGGGCAGCTGTGGCTACAATATAGCTTGCCACCATCAGTAAATGTGTATGTGTAAATGGGTGAATGATTGAATGTAGTGTTAATTGTTTTGGTCAAGTCTCCTGACTTAAAAAAGCACTACATAAGTACAGACTATTTACCATTTAAAAAAATATTTTTATTTTAACCTTTAATTCTGTCCAAATAATCTTCTTAGTTATATATATATATATATATATATATATATATATATATATATATATATATATATATATATATATATATATATATATATATATATATATATATATATATATATATATGAATGTTGAATGTTATAAATGATTTCTTTTTTTTTCATTATTTTGTTACAGTTTGCTTGTTACACAGCTGTGGCTCATCGGTTTTGTTGTATACCCAGTGTAGGTTGTTTAGGCCAGCAGAAGAACCAAACACAGTCAGAGCAGCCTCTTTTGGAGAATATTCATTTGAAACCTGACTATGATTTAAAGCTGGACGAACTGTTACACTCTGATAGCCTCACCATCCCACATCTTCCTTTGCCAAGAACCCATTATTCAGTTTCATTTGTCACATGGGGTGTGCAAGCCAGTTCTTTGATTAATGGGGTCCTCATGTGGCTGCGAACGTCTCATCCTCTTTACCCTTCCATTTCTGTCTTTATTTCAGCCATCTCTTCCCCCCTCCTTACTATCCTCTTTTGATTCCCCACACTTGTTCTGTCAGACAGAAACTGCAGAACATTTGGCGAATGATGTGTCGGTGCCTGTTTTTGGATGACATAATGGGCATAATGCTTGAAGCATTTGTGATAGATGGGAGTATGAAGTGGGTGCGAATAGATGTCTTGTCAGAGCAAAGACGGATGGACAGACGGATGAACCTTTTCCTTGAGAAGTAAGAACTGCTTCAGCTGACCCTCTCTGTCCTCCCATCTCTTTGGGATGAAAGGAAGACAGTAATTAGCCACCATGTTGCCACTTGGGGTGACATTAGCTTGTCCTAATTTAATGCAAACTGATTATATGACACCGTGACACAACTGAAGGGTTGTCATTGTTGGATGAAAGATCTGCCGAGAGCAAAGCTTTAATGAAGGCACGGATTGACTATTTTCATGACAAACAGTCCATTAAGAGTTTGAGATGGCCAACGCTGAAAGCAGTTCTCAAAGCACGCAGAAGGTTAAAGAGATGTAACGAGCTTCAGTTATTGTGCTTGAAATAATTAACATAATGGAATAATCAACACGTTTACATGCAACCAAATGGCTTACTTTTGACTGTGTTTGTTTCCTCAATCATAAACGTTAGATACTTTTAATGTAACTTTGGCAAGCTCCTTAATGGTCAAAAGTCCTTGCTGGGTTCTCCTATTTGAGGTGAATGTTGTTACACCTACATAAAAGGTCTAATTAACATGACTTCAGGAAGAAAAATTAGGTCTGTTGCATCAGTCATAGATTTACAACTTTTGACTGATGCATGTTTTGACATAAAAACGTCATGCTAATCATATAATAAACAAACAGTAAGTAACTTTTCAACCTTCATAAAATATTTCCATAACTTTTGTGATTGAACGTCAACCTACAACTAGTTGAATGTAACCTCTGTCACGGTCCAAGGGAGTCTATATTGCTTACACTAAACAACTTTGAGGAGGGTGACAGTAACCCTGTCAGCCAAAAGAACTGCAAATGTGCAGACTGCTTCATGGTAAACATAACTTTCCCCTTTACCCATTCTTTTATAAAGACTGAAAGGTTGTATATTTGTGTAAATTGTGCAGGGTTGTTATCCAGCCAATGCAGAACCTTCCTTCTGGGATCTACACATGTCTTTACTGTGAAATTATTAAACATAACATTATACTTATCTGTTTCAAGGCTCTCAACTCATCAGCACATCAGTCAGTGGCAAGCCGGGTGAGGTGGGGGTGCAGGAATACTATACAAAACCAAAGTTCAACGTTTATTTTCAACACCATCACATTTTTTTTTGCCATAATTAGATTCTTTATCTCATTGCTTTTCATCTTTCACACAGCCACTGGACACAGGGACCTAGTTCAGTCCAACTGCAGGGGACGGGGAGATCAGGGTTTTACCACGCTTTGCTCTGGTCCTCATGGGAAATGTTGTCTTCCTTCAGGCAAAACAATATGGCTTTTTTCCACTGGAGGGAGCCAAAATCGCCCAAAACTGAAAGTTCTTTAGTACTGCAGAGAGTAAGTCACTCTGCATTTTGACATATCCCCTTTGGGGAGCAGCGGGCTGCCATTGTGTGGCGCCCGGGTAGCGGTGTTGGGTTAAAGGAATAGTACACCCAAAACATGATTAGCCTTCATTTTCTACTCACCCCCATGCTGAACAACACTCTGGAGTACTTTTTTGATATCTCAAATGCATCTGGAGATCTGGGAGACTTCTTGCTGTCTGCTGACATTCAAATAATGGAGGTGCCCAGCACCCGAGGCAGAAAGGTCCATAAAAGTCCACAAAAAACGTTTCAATATTCCTCCATACTGCTCGTCCAATGTATTCCAAGTGTCCTGAGTGGGTAGCATCCAGAATTTACTCGAAACGAAGTCATTTAGAATGTTTTTAGAGCATAAACAGTAGTGTATAGGATTTCCTGAAAGCGCGTTCACGACGCTACGGAAACCGCGGCAGACCAAACCAGATGAAAGTACGCATTCAGCTCGGCAAAGAACTCATGCTCTTCCTCAACACTGAAGTCCTCAGACATTTTTCTTTCGTTGTTTCTTTCTTTGCACAGGTAAACAGCACATTTCTTCTTCTACGCTTGCATTATTGGCAGAGCAGACGCTGAATGCGCACTTTCATCTGGTTTGGTCTGCCGGCTTCCGTAGCGTCGTGAACGCGCAGGTGCGCGCTTTTAGGAAATCCTACACACTACTGTTTATGCTCTAAAAACATTCTAAATGCTCATTTCTCCTCATGCACGCTCTGTTTAAAAGTTGCTGTTCTGATAGCTCACACAAGCTTACTGTGTCCCTCCAGTGAAAACTACACCAGCCGCCACTGCTCAGTTATCTCCTTTTTTTTTTTGTATTTCACACATCGACATTTCTGGCTGAAAAATTAAAATATCTAAAGTTGAATGAGTAGTTTTTGCACAACATTGTTAAGCAAACACAAATAAATAATTGACATGGTTGAGTACGTGGAAACAAACTTGTCCGAGCCTTCGTGTGACATTATTACTGCACCAATGATTGATCCACCCACTGATAGCCATCAGATGCTGGTCACCACCAGGTCTCACTTCATTAACAAGGCCATTATCATCGTTGATTCTTATCGCAATTGGATAGACAGTGAGCATGAATGTGTGAAGTTTTATGGAGGAAATTATTTTTTCCAGTGCCAAGGACTTGATGACTTTCTGTACTTTCAGATTCAAGGTGTCTGTTGTGTGTGTCTGTGTGTTTCTGAGGTGTGACATATAAGATGCACCAGACCATTCAGCACACAAGCACAGCAGGTGTGATGCTGCATGGAAGAATCTGTTAACTGAGACAGAGACTTTGTCTGTGACTTATGATGGGACCCATTTAAGAACATTAGAGAAGCAGGCCATCATCATAATGTTGCACCATTGTCCATCACAGCAGTAAATTGCAGATTCAGCCTGCTGACCTACACAGCCATATGACTCAGTAGAACCCCACTCTGTTTTATTCATGGCTCTTTCCACATGAAAATGATTCATAACTCAATTTTTTCTCAAACTCATACAGCGTGCATGGAGTTAGGTACATTCCCTGCAACTGTCTGCATTCATAAATCTTCTTCTGAATATGAATCGACTCTCTTTTATAGTAGAACTTCACATTTATTTTATCCATGCATTTCACAGAGCCTTCTAGTTGATTTAATACAGCATATGCAGATTGTTATAAGATGCATCAAAACGTAATAACTTAGTGACCATTTTCAACAATGAGCAAACAGAAAATTCTTGGTAAACGTAGCACGTCTCTGACAAAGATGTTTAATCTATTTGTAGAGATTAAAGAAGAACTGTGGTATTGCTTAAGAGAAGCTGTTAATTGTTTCATACTAAAGCTTTTCTGGGAAATAGATCTGACAAAAGCTCTTAGAGATCAGTCCCATTACCAAGGAAAGCTTTCTCACCACACAATCATCTCCTCAGTCGCCACATGACTATACATTGTGTACTTCTATCAAAAACCTACAATGCTGAGTGAAAAGGAATCACAGTTAGGGCACATTGGAGCCAAAAGATTGAGAACCTTGCACTTATGATATGGGTTGCCAGCCCATTTAGTGCAGCCACATAAGCCTTTACTGTAGTAGATGGTGGTTTGGGCCTTGTAGAATTTCTGCTGACACTGGGCCAAATACAAAATTCTTTGTTCATTTAAAACGTACTTTCCTGATTGACTAATAAAGAATATATATACATACCTGTAATGATCTCAAAAGTCTGTAGTTCTTTATTTTAAAAAATGACAATTTTGTGTTACAATATAGGCCACTGACTATGAAACAGGTAGAAATGATATCAGCTGGCCATTATTTTTGGCAGATTACAGTGGAAGCTTTTTTTTGTATCGGTATCAGCTAATACGTGCACGCATAGGCTGAGTCATTAGTGCATTCAGCAGCTATGCCTTGAGATCAAGCGAAGCACATGCATTTCCACACACTAAGAGAGAGAGAGACAATTTTTTTTAGTTGTTGCCAAATTGAAATTTCTTAGCTTTATTTTTATTCTAAAAATAAATAGAAATGTATATTTAATTCTGATTTGTAATGTTTATAATGCTCAGTGATAACATACCCCATTTGGGACCATTTTTGATGGAAACAAGAGCTTGCCAAATGTCTACCTAGAATGGTGACACTGGAAGAATGCACATGCTATCTTGTCTGTGTAAGTTATACAAAGTGTTTGTTGCATATTTGCAACAATGGGCTTCAAGGAGTCTAATGCAAATTCCTAAATATCTGCTGAGAAATAAAAGAGGTAGAAGGCCTAACTGAAAGGAGCTGTGGGCCATCATGTCTTTTGACGTCTACTGTCAAACTGCCCTGCAGA
The DNA here is from genome assembly GCF_016077235.1 of Cyprinodon tularosa. Classification (NCBI taxonomy): domain Eukaryota; kingdom Metazoa; phylum Chordata; class Actinopteri; order Cyprinodontiformes; family Cyprinodontidae; genus Cyprinodon; species Cyprinodon tularosa. The sequence goes on along the minus strand of NW_024038908.1, from coordinate 51,385 downwards.
AAAGACAACTTTGACAGTTGATAAGTGGAAGGATGCTGGCATCCGGTGTGCCTGTCACATTTCCGAGTCTGGACATTAAAACAACCCCACAACCTAACATCTCCAGGATAACAGTCAAAAAAGGGAATACACTACATAGGTTGTAGGCCAGCATAATCGATAGGTGAATCTGCCCAAACATGCATTTCGGCACATGACAGTTCTAGGTTGGTACATACAATTTCTACACAGGGACATTCACTGTCACTTCTTCCAGCATGTTTTTGTGTTCTTTTTTTTTTTTTTTACTTATATTGATTGAGTCAAAAACAGAATTATATCTGTTTCTTATATATAAAAAGAGGAAAATTTTTAAAGACTAAACTTATCGGAGAACAGATAAGAAGCTCACAGCAGGCTTGTTCACGAAGCAAAAGTTATTTTTAAATAATGAAGTGAAAAATTTGAAACCCATCAAAAAAATGTGTGTACTAAAAGATGTGTGTTTGTGTCAGAAAATCTTTCAAACAAATAAACTTGAAAGTGTGAGACAGGATACATGCACCACTTACAGTATAACACAACTTAAAAAGCTGTCTTTCTTGATAGACGACTTAATCAACTATAAAATGTATGTGAGTTTCAAAAGAGGACTCTGGTTATAGAAAGCAGAAGGAGAGAGGCTTGTTTATCTCTTGAACATTTTCTCACTGGGTGTTGTCATGCTGCAAAGTTCCTTTTCTTGGAACCAGCTTTGATATCCTACCACTTGTTGCAGATTTACAGAACGCTTTAGCTTCACAGGCTGGTAGGGTCACCAATGCTGTGACATTTTGCCACCTAATAAAGCTTCTCTTATGACAAGCAAGGAGGAACTCTGAACTTTCCCAGGGAGAAAAGTAAAACGACCACCTCCATGCCTGCCATTTTTAAAGTCAGTACACCTGATTTTCTTGAAGCTGAATTAGAATTTAGTTTTATGTAAAAACCTCTCTTGTTTCTCTTGTTAAGGAGGAATTTACGTCCCTCACAGATTTTTTTTCTTATTATAGATATTTATTGTGGAATATATTTAGATTTTATGTTGAGGAAGCATGTACTTACCCACATAAAACGTTTTATTTGGGTGCATTTAATAAAGAGGAAGATATCCTGTGTAAAATCAAAAACTGCCTCTAAAGGGTTCTGATTTAAATTAAAACCAAGCAACTGTATAGGACCTCCAAACATCTCATTGATTAAATATTAACGCTGACCACAGAGCTAAGAGTACTAAAGTTTTAAACAATTTGTACTTAAAAATTTAAATGGGAATGTCTTAAAATACGGTCAGTCAGCAAATGATGGAAGGATAGGTCAGAAAGAGTAAAAAGAATATATCATGAACAACTGATATCTTCACAGTATTTACCAGTACTATCATCATTTAAATAATTATTGTTGCTGCACAACCCTAAAAGGGGCTTATATGAATTTGAAATTATTTGTAAATGTCCTAACTTTACCAAATAGATAATAAACTAAAGGCAAACTTATTGAAAAAATAAGTTTAGCTACATTGCCATCACTGTTTTAATCTAAACTCTAAGAAAACTTTGTGAAAAAAATGAATCTTTCTGCGAATTCCATATTCAAACTAAGTTAGAGATTATTGTTGAAGAGGAGAAAATAATAAGAAGAATTACTGTAATAGAGATATGAAAGCCCTCAGTTTTCCTCTTAATCCCGGATCATTTTCTCAGTACCAGTGTTGTTGCTTTTACTTTTTCCTCTGATGCCTCAGAACTCATCCTACATTGTCTTAATTGTGTCAGACAAAATGCTTGATTTAAAAACAGAAATTGCTTTCAAGTATTACTACACACATTAAGTCTCAAATTTAGGATTTGTCCCAGATGCTTCATTCTCAGTGCCTTTTAAGCCAGTAGTCCAATTAAATTAAAGAACACTGGCAGCCATAATTGCTGGCTAATTGCCTTTGCATCATTAGCTTGTTGGCAGAGTCACCGCAAGGCCTTGGAGTGTTTTCCAGAAAGCTTCCTACCCACATATTAGGAGAGGGGTTGTACCGGAAGTTTTGAGTGAAAAGGGAAAAAAAAAAACTAGTCGGATTGAATTGCTTTGCCATTACTGACCACTTAACAGTGGAGGCTTTGGCTTCATCCCAACATCTAGGTTGTAAAAGTCTTGATGCTAGGCACTCTGTTTCATCCACTTCCTGACATGCAGTCTGAAACAGAAAAAAAAAATGTTTTCGAGGCAGGCTTCTGTTGCAATTGGGACTCTCTAATGAAACATAATGGTAATGACTGCATTGAATATTCCTTTGGAAAATATTGAGCTTTAATTGACTCCCTTAACAAGTAAATAGGGATCCCTGGAAGTTTTAGAGCAAGTGCATAAAGTTAAATATTGTTGAATATGTTGTTTTCCTAGAGATGGCAAGGTATGTATTTAGTTTAAACTAATACCATTGAAAATCCATGTTTTGTCTTTGCTAGAGGTGTTATATACAGGGAGAATCATCAACTTCAATTTCTGCCTGTTTGTACTGAATAGGATTTCGTTTTGCATGGTTAAACGGGGGCAACCTCCATTAATTTTCTTGTGTGTGAGTCAATGCAGTTAAAATATATGGGTTCAGTTTCTTTTCACATTTTATAGTGGTTCTGTCATCTTTCCACTAGGGTTGTCAAAAGTATCGATACTCAAAAAAGTATTGATACTAAAAAGTTGTATCCGGATACAATACTCATTTTCAAAAGTATCGATACAGCCATCTAAAGTGCAGAATAGTGGAAAATGCACTTTCTGAACACTGTGTGATTAAATAATTCTGTGCATTTTTCAGTTTCAGCCTTTTTTGTAACAGGTGCAGGTGCTGAGAATTATTTTTGCTTCTTAACTGGTTTGGCTAGTGTCATTGTTATGTGTGCAAAGCATAGCAAAGGAAGGAAAACTTTATTTTAATTTTGTAATTTTTTTCATCAAGCTTGCTTATATATTGTGCACAGCAAACAATCTCAAAATATTGTTCTTATTCTTTATTGTATTTTTATTATTAATGAAAATTTCTGTTGAATTTTGGAGTCTTTGTTTTTAATCCTTGTGGTATCGAAAATGGTATCGAGTATTGAAAATTTTCCTTAGTACAGGTATCGAGTTGAAAAGTTTAGTATCGTGACAACCCTACTTTCCACAAGTTTCTCAGCATAGTTTGCCGGAATTTTGGTCCCTACCTTCTAACCATACTGATGGAAGTGAGTCAGGCATGAAGATCACCTTGCTCACAAATATCATTTCATTTTAGGTTGTTTACATTTCCAAGGCTTCAGGGATAGAATACATTTTTTCTGTTCTTGCAGCTATTAATATTATTATTTTGGAGTTCTTCTAGCTTTTTCTTGATCAATATTTTGGTCAAACCTTTTTCATTCTCAGCTACAGCACATCACAAAACATTATCCAGAAATAATTGGAACATTTCTTAAAGTAGGTGCATTTTTCCTTGATTTAAGCAAGTGGAAATTCGTATCTTTGCTCTTAAAATAATATAATTAGATATGTACTTAAAATAAGATTGATTGTTTTTTTTTTGTTTTTTTGTTTTTTTTTTTACTTAAAACATAAATTGTATTACTTTACTAGCAGATGGTCTTACTTTCCAGCGACCCCTCGTGGGATTAAGCGTGTAAGAAAATGGATGGATGTTCTTACTTTCCCAGTCAAGTTAGGGAAACTGCTTTTGTTTTAACAAAAAAATATTTTCTGTAGTGTTGAAGAGACCCACAAAGACATCTTACAAGTTCAGCACTTCATTTATTGTGGAAAAACTGCCTTCTTTCTTTTTTCCCCCCTAATAGAGACATGACTTCTTGCAGAGAATGTATTAACTCAGTTACTGTGAAGTATCCTACCATAGGATTACAAAGCCATACAGTAACCCCATTATCTGTGGCAGATTCTTTAAAGGCCCAGTAGTCTTACCTAATGTAAATTATTGATTGCTACATTTAGCAAACAAAAAAATTGTAGTAACCTTAATTGTCTAGAATTAGAAAATAGAATGTAAAGACACCCAAATTATTTTTATTATTTTATTTATTTACTCTAAAAAATATTGCAGAAACAAAATAATAACATTATAGTCACATGACATGGTTTTTCAGCTCCTACACATGCTGTCCCACATATTTATTTTAAAGCAAAGAGGAAAACTCTGTCATAGAAATTTGGTAGATTACAAGCAGCTTTGTTCAGCTGTGACCGTATTGTACTTTTTCTGACATTGCTAAAAAGGTAGCATTGTTGAAAGAAATTGATGGCAGTTGACATAAAAGCAAGGCATCCGGTGGTCTCTCCTGATAAGGCTAGTTACCATGGTGACAAAAAAGTAATGGCACTTAGTCGTAAATTATTAAATCCTTGATGTGTCCTGCCCTCGTTGTAGTTGTTGAAACGCTGATAAGAATAAAACTGTCCCAGCCCCGTTGTTAAAAGGTGGAAGAGCTTCTGTGAGATTCCATTAAAGTCCCACAGAACATGCACCTCGGCTAAAGGGAAGCAAGAGGAGAACATTGCTAAGTCAACACATTACAGCGGCATGCACACAAATGGGAAAAAAGTCATGATGCGTTTTCTAAATCCTAGAAGACACCTATCTTCACCTTAAGGAACTTGCAACAAAGAAATGCCCAAAAAACAGAAAGTCACTGACTGTCTGAGATTTCTGTTTTATTCTTACAAGAAATAATTAGTAAATTTAAAAGGAATTCACCCCTTATCAGTAAGCTTGCATTTTTTAATTTTATTTCAATTATAATGTGGGGGGATTTGTTTATACTCTCTTTTTAATACTAATCAACTGAAAAATCGTTATTACTATGAGAACAATCAAATACTTTTTATATAACTAGCTCTTTGAAGGTTTCCATGGGAACTCCACTGCTTATCCAGAAATTAATCAGAATTTAATTGTAATCAGTGCAGGACATCGGGGAGATAATGCTGACCAGTTTGTGGTGCATTTTACTTGTTCAAGTCCCTCTGCTACTTCCCAATCCACTAGAACTTTTATGATGTTCTTCAAATAACATGAATTAGTTTGGTATATGATACCCTTCATTTTTCACGAAATATCAAAATAATATTTGTTATGAATTGAAATAGGATCCATAAAGATAGTATCTATCACGCCATAGTAGTGTACTTCAGCTTAGTATTGCTTTCAATGGAATGCTCTTTAATTTTTCTCCTTGCATTAATTTCCTTGGATCTATCATGGGTGAGTTTAAATATTTGGAAAATTTGGACTTGTTGGTCTTTTACCTGAAAACTTTGCTTTTTTATCAGCCTGAATGGTCCACTTTGATCCAGATTGATGTCCAGACTGTTTAGCAAGCAGCAAAACTAGATCAGTATGTAAGAGGAGCACAACAGTGTTGCACCAAGCATAGATCTGATTGACTCTGATTACTTCGATCAGTTTCTTAAGCTTTTATCCTCGTCAATCTCTTAAATTTTGTTTTACTTTTTTCTTCACCACAGTATATGGAAATAACACTAATTCTGCTAGTATTTTTCACTCAGTTAGTGTGAACTTGTAGTTCTGTATTCAATTTTATGCTTATATCTTTAATTGAAAATCTTTTTATTAATTACCTCAACCTGAGAACTGCATAGATCAGTCTTGCTGCCTTCTGTGTAACAATATTATTTGCTATGTGTGGGCCAGTGGTGCTGACCCCTTTGCTTGCAGTATGGATGATTGTTTGCTCCGCATTTGATGTAATGTGTTGTTCTTGTCAACCAGATCAGTGTGCAGACACGCTTGTATTGGTTATATAAGTACAGGTTTTGGAGAATGAATATTTGATTGGGGCCCTTAATGCAGAGTGAACGTTCAAATGAGGAGGCGTTCAGTAGGTGGAGAGCGGAGAACTGCATCTCTGTCCACAAGCTGGCAGGATGCCAGCATTAGGAGAGGTTTTACTGTACCCACTCTTCTACTCGCTTCTATTTGCTCTTCAATAATTTCTACACTTATTTTCACTTGTCCTATTTTCTCATTCCTCTTCCCAGTTTCTTAGTTTATATGTCCTTTTAATCTGGGTTCTTGGGCCTTACCTGTTCTGAAACTCATGAGCAGCCAAAGGAAATAGTTGAATTATAAGAAAGGTTAGAATCATGGTAGAAGGTGGTTGGCCAAGTGTTCATGTTTATGCAAAGGCTTACATGCAGCTGATAGTTTAGAACAACTGTGGAGGTGTTGAATCACACCTTAGATGCTGAGGTTGCATGTATGTTTTTTATAGGGTTGTGAATTGATTCAATTTAAAGGTTATGCAACTATTGATAACCTGCCCATTGAGCATATATTTTACTTAATATTTAATAGACTAATTTCATATTTGTCCTATGAAGACATGTACTAATGCTCTTGGTATTGGGAAAATGTAATTCAAGCAGGAATATTGTAAAACAGCAAAGTGGAAAACATGTATTAAATTCACAAGTTCTATTTAAAATATAGTAATGCACTGACAAAACTCATTAAACGCTAGGATCAATGTACAGTAGTTTAGATAATAAAATCTAAACTAAACTAGTGAAATTCAACTAAGATTACTAATCAAATTTGTTGTTCAAGTTTACCAGAAGATTATGAACATATAAAATAACTAGAACTCAAACTTATAGTTAATTAACGGGTCATTCAAATCGAGGGTAAAACTAATTAATGATTATTAAGATGAATGAATATAACTGTAATTTCCTTCCTCACCAGGGTTTTTTGTCTTTTACATAAAAGGTTGGACTCCTGGAGCTGCTGTTTAAAATTGCCTTCACCAATTTAGCAATTTAGACTATGGCTATCAGCAGAGTTATTAATCACCAACCAAAGAAATCTGTCTCTGTTCATTCGGATCCCACTGAAAGAAGGTTGAATCCAGCCTGAGTGATAAATTATTCACTCTGTAAAATAAACACAAAAGACAACAGATTAAAATATAATGGTACCTACCTTTATAAGCTAATAATCACATAGGGTCATTGTATCTAATACAGTGAGGAAAAAAAGTATTTGAACTAGAGATGTCCCGATCCAGGTTTTTGCACTTCCGATCCGATACCGATATTGTTTTTGGACTTCCGATCCGATACCGATACTGGCCGATACGAGCCTATCCGAGCATGTATTTAAGTTTAAGTTAAAGTATTTAGCCTTAGTTGTAAGACTCATGTTGAAAAGGGTTTTAGTACTCTTGATAACATCTAGCCAGCTAAATTAGGTGAGATTGAATAAAACACAATGATTGGTAACAACAAACTTACCTGTTTATTAAGAGATAAACACAAACTGGACAAAATTATGAATAGCAATCTGAAATTGTAAGTAAAACCGTAAACAGTTAAAGGTGCAAGTATTACTGTAAGTTTTAATAAAAATGCAAAATAGAATATGGAAAATATTCTATTAACTTAGAATCAGGACTGTACTCTTGAAAAAAGACACTGCTTAAAAAAAAATCAGTGCAAATAATAGTGAACTATTACACAAAAATGCCTTATACTCCCCATGGATGGAGACTCCCCATGGATGGAGACTCCTCCACACCTAGTCTCCATCTACACATCGTGCAGGATAAAATAATCCCACACGGCTGACATTTTCCCCGCTATCTTCCAATTCACCTGTTTTAATGGTTAGGCCGGGAGACAGACCCAAAAAGACCTGTGGGTGTGTTGAAGGTGTTCTGGAAAATGCGGACCGGAATTTCTTTTTTAACTGGATCGGCAGTCTGGATCGGCATTTTTACATGCTTTGCTGACACGCATTTTTTTGCCAATATCGGCGTCCGATCCGATACGTGGATCGGATCGAGACAAGCCTAATTTGAACACCCTGCTATTTTGCAAGTTATCCCACTTAGAAATCATGGAGTGGTCTGAAATTTCCATTGTAGGTGCATATCCACTGTGAAAGACATAATCCAAAATATAAAATCCAGAAATCCCAATGTATAATTTTTTTTAAATTATTTATTTGTATGATACAGCTTTAAATAATTATTTGAACACCTGTGAAAATCAGTGTTAATATTTGGTACAGTAGCCTTTGCAATTACAGAGGTCAAACATTACCTGTAGTTTTTCACCAGGTGTGCACACACTGCAGGAGGGATTTTTTAATCTCTACATCCGTCAGGTTTCTTGGCTGTTGCTGAGAAACACAGAGTTTGAGCTCCCTCCATAGATTCTGGAGCCTTGCTAGGCAGATAAAGCAAATCAATGGGGCAGATAAAACATAATTTCGCATTGCAGATCCTTTTGGTTATAATGTAAAAACAATAAAAAAATCGTATTTATTAAGAGTTCAATTCAAGAAAATTTCTTTACGTGATTATGTACAGTTAAGTACAGTAGAATAAAATCTTGCAACACTAAATATTGACTATAAAGTTTCCATAGTGTAGTTTTTTGTTTTTGGCTTCACATAATAAAAACATAATAAAAACCCTAGGATTAACTAAAAATCCAACCAAAAAATTTGTAAGGAATATTTGACCGACTGTTTTAACTCTTGACTTCCAGATTACATTCAGCTATGGATCGGAGACTTTAACACTGTAATTTTACACATTTCTCTGTCTTTCTCTATCAATCTCCTCAACCTGTTAATCAGGGCTTTTTTTTTTAGAGGTTACAGCCCTTCAGAAAGGGTTGCAGCTGCATGCTGGCACTTTCTCAGCTCTCCTTTCTATTCTTTCCCTTTGGGGGAGGTCGGAGTGGGAGGTGGTTTGGCTCACTAGCTTAATGCCTCCCTAATTGTTGCTCCCAGGAGGGTGAGTTAGCGATAGGGAAGAAGCGAGAGAGGCGGTTAGATGTTCTCTCAAAGTGACGTAAGATAATGAGTGCTGCATGGACACACAAGGAGAACCAGGTAAACCGCAGTGCCCGCCCACAAGTCCTTTGGGGGTCAAAACATGTCTGGGTCAATGCCGCTATAGATAAACAGAAAGGGAAAAAGATAAAGAAGAAACAAGAAAACAAGAGCTGAGAACTCAACAGATAGAGAGAGGTAATCATATGTATCAATTCTTACAAGAAGGTCAATTATAACACACCAGTATTTGGTGTAAAGAATTGCAGCATCCTTTGAATGTTGCAAAACTCTTGATACAGATTTTTTTTTTTAAGTTAGTAGTCAAAGCATCTGTATAAGGAGGGCTTTTGTTTGTTCTTCTCATCATTGTAAAGTAAAGTATTTTATTGGAACTGTTTTGACTTTTGCTTGAATGAGTCACGTGAGGTCCCAGTGGGTAAATTATGCTCCAGTTTTGCTGTGGCATTTAACGGCTGCCATGACTGCATACAATATTTCCTAACTTCAGGCCACAGTGACTCCTGGGCTGTCTGTGTTACTTCCACTGAAATGCTCACAAAGCAGTTTTAGCGGTTCAGAGCCTTGTTAAACTATTTAATACCCCTTAAAGGTTTTCACATTTAATTATTTGTAATTTTATGTGGTAGACCACCAGAAAAAAGTGCATGTCTGTGAAGCAGAACAAATTTAATACATGCTTTCTTTTTTTTAGGTAAATATAAATGTAAAGGCTTTGGAAGTGGCTGTCTACAAGACGGGAGAGGGCATACTTTAATTCTTAAGGAAGCTTAGATCCTTTAGTGTTCACAGCAAAATGCAACACATCCTCTGCATATCACCCAGATTTATAGCATATCTCCTATAATCTGTTGTAGATAATATGATCTCTTCTGCTGTCATCTGCTGGGTTAACAGCACCAGAGCTAATGACCTTAAAAAAAAAGCTCAACAAGCTAAAAGGCTGAAGACTGCAAACAGGACTTCTGATATGGTTTTAATAGCCTTTAGAAATAAGACCGAAGATTGCTTAAATGAAATGCTTTCATATTTTTGTCTTTTATCTATACTTATATATATATATATATATATATATATATATATATATATATATATATATATATATATATATATATATATAACTTGAAAATTGCGTAGAAATGTTCAGAAATGTTCTTATATGAAAAAACTCTATATAGCCCTTTATACACAGTGCCCTAAACTGTCAACGCCCCTTAGATTAATAGCAATATTTACATAAAAATAAGCAGTAAAATGGGTTTCTAATATCCTAATTAGGAGTGATTGATTCACTACACAACCATTATTAACTGTGTTGCAACACAGTCATTATTTAAATGGTAAGGACTGCATCACATTAGAATTAACTGTGACCATGAAAGCTGAGACCCATTAACTTGAAGTGCAAAAGGTTTCTTGTTAATTTCTTTTTTGTTTAGTTTTTTTCCTGATGCTCTTTCTACAAATTCAAGCTATTCTTAGCGTTGGTAGCTCCAGGCAACTGTTACCATGCATACATATCCATAGATACGCATAATGGCAGTGGTCATTCTTCTTTTGTTTTTTAATGTAGTACAGATTAGGGGGTGTTGGGGAGTGGGGTAGAAAGATGTTGAAAGATGAAGCTGTTTTACAGTAAATCTAGATCTAGCAAATCTAGTTAATCTAGCTAGAATCATGAAATGCTCATTGTTTAACAGTAATGATAACAATGTCAAAGGGTCCCAGGGACATTATAAAACATTAAATCAAACTGAAAAATAAATATATAAAGAAGGGTACAAATGTATTTCCATGTGGTAATAGATTGTTTGTGGCACAAGCCTTTACCTTCCTGGTGTTTGAGCTCATCCAAGATCACATGGAGGCCTATACACACACACACACACACACAGACACAGCGGCTTAGTTGTTCCTCTTGGCCTGGTGTGGGCAGATGTTTGTGGAAGACGTCCCAGAAAATAAAGCTTTCTCACGTAAACATTTCAACAGTACCTTAAGCTTCTTATGGTCTTAAATGTTATAGCAGTGTTCAAATTACATCCCTTTCCTTTGCTTTTATTTGTTGCTCATACACTATGGATTGTGGATAAATGTAGCTACGGTGACCTAATGGAGATAGTATTAAAAGCTATGAACATAATTATTTAGCTTATATGTATTTACTCTAATACACTTTGTTTGCTCCTTTTTTTCTGTAACTAATTTCAGAAAAGCAGCAGAATTAGGATAGTTCATAAGGAATTGCCACACTGATCCATTATTTTTTTATTCCCTCCTGCTTGCCTACTGCCTGCTTTCTTTAATCTGGTATACTTTCAAATCTCACAAGTATAAAATCTTGAAATAAATAGCTACCAGACAGCATACAATAACTTCTGAAAGAAAGGGAGTGTATAACTACAGGGATAATTTATACTTCAAAATCCTAAATGCTCAAACACATATAAAAAAAAATGCTGTGAAAGTATTGAACTCAGAACAAAGTAATATTCAAGTTTGAAAATTGTTTTAGGCAGAGGCTCAACATGGTTTTCTTAAAAAGATATGAAACGGAAGAAGGGCAGTGAACATCAAGGGTATTAATGGTCACTTTACATTTGTGTATACATATTTTTTTAATGGTTGTGGTCATGTGGGCTATGCCAAATATTTGTATGAATGAGGATGTATGAAACCACGTGTGATTGTATGCAATATGAACATTAGATTTATTTTCCCACTTACTGGACCTTGGAGTTGCAAGGAGTCATAAGTTAAGTAGGAGAATTGATGTAAAGAAACAGAAAGGAGCAAGGGATATGATTAAATGAGTTTCACTTCTTCTTACCCCATCTTAGACATAAGCACTGAATTAAACATATTATGTAATTGCATGTGTAATAACTTACACATAATGTTTGTATGTGTTACATTTGCAGTTTTACTGGATTTTTTGAAATAAAGTTATTTATTCATTAGTTTTTTTGCCAGGTTAAAGTTTTTAGGAGGCAAGGTAAATTAAGGATATGTCACAAGTCGATCACAGAGCATAATGAAAGTCATTTTTTCTATTTTCCTTTTCTCTTCTTCTTTGCTCTTGTTGTTTTTTTCTTTTGTTAATGCCCCTATTTGAAACCATAATACCATTGAGAGGTGTTTTCCATGTAAGTTTTATTAAATCAATCTGAACATATGAAGATTTGGTACTTTTACGCTTGGTTGCTCTCTCTGTATTGGCTGAACTCTGCTGCGTATGATGGGCATTGATCACAAATGAAATGGGCAAGAGAGTGAAGCCTGTGTTGCCTTGGCAGCAAAGGTTGGGACAACAGATTGAGTTTTTCCAGCTCTGCTACATCTATACATGGATTTATTCCAAATGAGCCTTAAGCTGGTATTCTTACCTTATTAATTCTGAAGTATTTGGGCCCTTGCTTACATGATCTTTCCTTTTTTTTTTTTTTTCTCTCTCCCATCAAGAAAGCAGTGTTTCACCAAGACTTGGAAACATGGGAAAAAATATAAAAAAAATTTAAAAGGTCTGAATAAAATTAATATTTTAGTAACATTCTGGGGCATCAAACCAGCAATTCCTGCACCTGTTTAGTCATTAGAGTCTGGAAATAGCAGTTTCAAAAAAGGCTTTTAAGACATCTATACTGTAACTCGGCATACAGTAGTTCAATTTGAATTCACCTCGAAAAGCTCCTGTGGAAAGTGTTCACAAAATGCAATCCTTTGAGCTGATTTGGTAAACCACCAAATGCCCCGAGATTTTAGCCAATCATAGCAGTATGTGAGGTATCATATTCTTGAATTGTTTTACAACTAACACAGTTAACTGCTAAATCAAACTCTTGCCAAATCCTTTCGGGAGGAATGTAAAAATAATCCTCCCCATCCACGAAGTCACAAATCAAAAATGAGATACACGGTATTCCAGCTAAAACATATTGAGTAGCGGAGTCTACAGATGCGTTTATTGACGCAGACATGTTTGTTTTACTTCAGCATGCAGCTTCGAGATGACTTCATACATGTCACTGCATCATTGGCAAATGCATCTGTTGCCTTCTGGAAAGATGTATTTTCGGGAGTTAGAGAACTCTAGATGCACTAACATTGCGAAAGACACACAAATATATCTCCAATAAACACGTGTTATGGAGCAATTTATAATAAGGCAATAGAGAGACAGCTATTTATTTATTTGAGTATAATGAGTATGAGTTTGTAAAAATCCTTCTTTCTTTTGCCTAGAAACTCTGTATAATATTAAGTAGAGAAGTGGAAACGCTTACTCTGGGTTTTCTTGTGACTGAGTTGGTGGTGAGTTTTGGAAGGCCACCCATCCATTTTCTAACATGCTTATCCCGAGTGGGGGTCGTGAGGGGTGCTGGTGCCTATATCCAGCAGTCATTGGGCAAGAGGCGGGGTGCACCCTGGACAGGTCGCCAGTCCATCGCAGGGCAACACAGAGACAAACATGTCAAACAACCATTCACACACACACACTCACACCTTAGGGACTGTAGAGAAGCCAATTAACCTAGCAGTCATGTTTTTGGGCTGTGTGAGGAAGCTGGAGTACCCAGAGAGAACCCACGCATGCTCAGGGAGAACATGCAAACTCCATGCAGAAAGACACCGGGCCGGGATCTGCTAGGCAGCAGTGCTACCCTCTGCGCAACTGAGCAGCCCAGTTGGTAGGCTAGCCATGGGGTAAATCCCATTTAATCCATGACTTAAGGTGGATGAGCCAGGCTAGATTCATTACCTGTATTACTTTACATATGGAAGGATTTGCTTAAAAACTGATTTATGTTTTTAGTTTCTCTTTCTCTATTATGAAAATGGTAGAGAAAGAGAACAAAACCAGAATTTCTTTTCAGATTTTTTTTCAAACTGTCTGACCTTCTTCTTTTTGCCCTCTTGTTATTATTAGCAAAGTTTCTGTGAGAACACTTTGATAGCGAGCTGACTTAGCAGCTCATTTGTCTTTCTATTTCCACCTTCACACTGTCAGCCAAAGATCCAAACACCTTAGCTGAATTATTTTCTGACCCTGAGCCTAATTCTGTACTGCTGATTGACTCTTCTTAATCACTGTATTATAACCTGACAGTTTGATGTACTTTGACCTCCTGACATCTCATCTCCTGTGGGCCTAGAGGGTTGATTTCAGCTCTGGAATGTTTCAGCTTTCTTTTTCTCCTGCAGTCCCTACTCACCGTGTCTCCACACACACTGGTGACAGTCTTGAGTTTATGCTTGTGAGTAAACAGTAATAGACCACACACACTCCACTCTGAGAGTGTGGCATTAGAGAGCTGAAGCCAAAAGCAATCCCATGCTTTGTATTGAAGCTAAAAAAAAGTACACGCCTCTCCTGCCTTTGCACAGCCAACCTTAAAGTCATATTTCTGTCACAGCTAATGTTTATCTTTTGTTTGTGTTTCCAGCTGATTCTGACAAGGGTAACACCATTTGACAAGACAGTTTTAAGCAGCATTTTATGCAAATTAAGCTTGTGTAAAGACACATGGCCGTGGCAAGCCATTTTATCTAGGTTGTTCTAGACCTGGCAGGGTTTGTTTTATTCATTCTAAATCACTTTTAATTTAAAGCGAAACAGCACAGTTGGCAAGAGGAGAGATAAAATGTTATGTAAAGCAGGAAATCTTCTTGGTACATATAACAAGATCATGGAGTGCTTTGCTTTGTCCTGTGGTGTTCTGTGAGCTTTTAGTATCAAATTATGTAATTATGAGGGAAGTGGCTGCAGGTGTATATCTGTAGCTGTTTGTTTTTTCATATAGAGACCTGCTAGTTCACAAACTAAGGCCCTATTTACATTGCACACCATCTTTTTCTGTTTCTGTCAACACATTTTTGTGACAATAATTTTTCACACAGCAACAGTAGCACTATGAAGGCGGTGTTCCCTACCTATGACACTAGTTTGTGGTATGTTCTTTAAACTCAACAACATGCACAAATAACTATTGCTAACAAAATGAAGGACAAAATGGACAGATAATTGTCATTAGATTAAAAGGAATCAGCAACACAAATAATTTATTTTAATCTGCCATTTTTTTTAAAATATACTTGTCTTGAGTTTAAACTGGTCAGTGGTTGTAATGCTGCACACATTACTTTCTATTGATCATCAAATTGTGCTATTTGACAAAAAAAACTTGAATTGTTGCTGTGTAAATGAACTATAGTATACTTTCTGATAATAAATGTTGTGTAAGCTGGGCTTTGGTTAAATTCTTGGAGCAATGCTGACCAAACCTGAAAAACGAATTAACACGAAATAATTTTACTTAATTAAGACTGAGACTATAGATTATCTATTGAGAAAATCAACACCAAATCAATATTACACTATTTAACTCTGCGTAGACTTTCCCCTGGCTGAAAATATACCTATTTTGGTTGGATGCTTTATTGAGAGCAAAAAGTTATTACACAGATTTTATGACATAAATTACTTGGCAGCTTCCTTTCAGGCTTAAAGGCTTAATTTATTAAACTATCTTCTCAAATTTCTTCTCTACACTTAATTGACATTTACTCTTGAGGAATTTTGATTGTCAACCCTTTTCCAAAAACTGAAATATGATTACATGCATTTATTAACTGCAGCAATGTGTCATTTTCAGCATTTTGTCACTGGGATCAAATGAGGTCCATCCATCTTCTCCGGGGTTATTCTGTCAGGGTTGCATTGAGGACGGTGCCTATCTCTGGCATTCAATGGGCGAAAGGCGTAGTACACCTTGGATAGGTCGCCAATCTGTTGCAGTGCAACACAGAGAAGCTGGAGTACCAGGAGAGAACGGTTATGAATGGGGAGAACATGCAAACTCCAGGAATAAAACCCAGGACATTCTTGTTGCAAGGCAAAAATGTGTTAATGGTTTTTGTTTTCTTGCAAAATAGTTAAGAGAGCCTCCTTAGATTTTATTATAGTTACAAATGTTTGAGAGTAAAAAATTTTTTTTTCAAAAGAGATTTTAAAAACCTCAGAGATGCCTGGAATCAGTGTCTATTTTTATAGTTTAGAAGTACCTAATCCCACATTTCATATAATGCTATTCAGTGTTAACTATTATAGACCCTTCCTGAAATAAAACTGTCATCTGAAACATGTAGCATCTTAAAGCACACTGTTGGAGCATGTTGGAGAATGTTGGAGCAGTATGAGATTCTTATGTATGATGACAGTGGACAAAAATATCAGTTTTTGGACTAAAACTAATAAAATGCTTCATCTGATTGATTATGCTTGAATCAGAAACACTAAAATGTTCTTCATCCTTCTATTATATTATATAACAATTATGGTATTTGGTTACATATTAAAAAGCTTTTTGTTAAATATTGACAGTAGCAACAATGTATACAATAAATATTTGAAAGACAGTGACATTTAATTCCTTGCTATTTTGAGTTTGATATATAAGCCTAAGCAAAAACACTGAAAAATGTTTTAAGCAAAGTTGATTGTTGCTCAGAATATTATATCTATTTTTCTATCTGCTTTTTGTAGTGTTACATATTTATAAACATTCTGAAATTCGATTAATTAGACAGGCTACCTTCCCAACTAAATTCTGCAATCAGCTGCTTAAAAAGATGACATCATTAGACTGTAAACTGTAATGCAATGCTGCCTATTTAAACGGATGTTACGACCTAAAGCAGCACTAGCAGCCCCGGTCTATGAGACAGATTCATTTTTGCAAGTGCTGACTGGGACCCCAGTTCTCCCCTAAGTATTGAGTGTGCTTAGCTACAGTAACTGGCTCTGTGCCACTTGTGCCAACCCAGGTCCCCTGTATTACAGTCAAAGACAATAACCACTTCACCATGGAAACTTGCTCCTCAAAATGTATATAAAGATAGCAAAGCTGAGTATTCAAACAGCAAACCCGATGGAGGGAATTACGACACAGAACCACTTTATACCCCTCAATGGCAGAGCTACTGACCTCAGTTTTTTGGGTGATGTTCAATATCAGTAGTGACTAAAAATTTAAAAGCAGTACACATTTTAAACATGAGGAAAGCACCACACAGAGGTGATACAGAAGCAGGAAATCAAAAAAAGTTGCAGTAAATTGTGAGGATTGGGACTGAAAAAAGGCATCTATGTGTAGAGTCTAGCTAAAGCTGTCAATTTGGCACTTATTCTTTAAGTTTGACATTGGTTCATTGCAGTTACTGAAGCCAGGAATTTTTTTCAAATTGATAAATGTGTCTATGATCCCCTACTGGGCCAAAGAGGTACTGCATGGGTTTGTGAAACTTTTGACTCCCCCAACCATCCCCTAGTCATCCAGGTGGCTTAGCCCAAGCTAGGGTTAAAAGAAATGAAAAGAAATAAAGATTGACTTTGTTTTATCATAATTAAATTGGGCACGGTAAAATCTGCAATATTTCTGACTAGAAAAAAAATAACGCATATAGGTTAGTGCTGGTGAAGATTCTCATCCTTCTCGTCATAGTCATTCCGAAAGTTGAATAACAAACCACTGGACTTGGTTTCCAAGTTTTAAGAAGTTCTTAGATCTTAACGACTCCTTATTCCTAAGGGGCGGACCCATTCTTCCGGTTCAATTTGCATGTTTTCTAAGCCAAAACAAGGCTTTGTTTTGGGCTACTCTATAACTCTATATTTTTAATTGAAAATGCTTCCCGGATGGAAAATCAAACATCTTCAACCTTGAAAACAAAGTCCAGTGGATTGTTTTTTTTTTTTTTTTTTTTTTTACTTTTTTTGGAACATACAGGTGCTGGTCATAAAATTAGAATATCATGAAAAAGTAGATTGATTTCAGTAATTCCATTTAAAAAGTGAAACTTGTATATTATATTCATACATTACATACAAACTCATATATTTCAGATGTTTATTTTGTTTAATTTTGATGATTACAAATGACAACAAATGAAAATCTCAAATTCATCATATCAGAAAATTAGAATATTGTGAAAAGGTTCAAAATTGATGGCCCCTGGTGCCACACTCTAATCAGCTAATTAACTCAAACCACCTGCAAAAGCCTTTAAATGGTCTTTCAGTCTAGTTCTATAGGCTACACAATCATGGGGAAGACTGCTGACTTGACAGTTGTCCAAAAGACGACCATCGACACCTTGCACAAGGAGGGCAAGACACAAAAGGTCATCGCTAAAGAGGCTGGCTGTTCACAGAGCTCAGTGTCCAAGCACATTAATAGAGAGGCGAAGGGAAGGAAAAGATGTGGTCGAAAAAAGTGTACAAGCAAGGGAGATTCTTTAAGAGAGATTGATTTAAGTAATTCCATTTAAAAACTGAAACTTGTATATTATATTCATACATTACATACAAACTCATATATTTCAGATGTTTATTTTGTTTAATTTTGATGATTACAAATGACAACAAATGAAAATCTCAAATTCATCATATAAGAAAATTAGAATATTACTGAAGACCAATAAAAGCAAAGGATTTATAGAAATGTTGGCCAACTGAAAAGTATGAACATGAAAAGTATGAGCATGTACAGCACTCAGTATTTAGTTGGGCCTCCTTTGGCCTGTATTACTGCAGCAATGCGGCGTGGCATGGAGTCGATCAGTCTGTGGCACTGCTCAGGTGTTATGATAGCCCAGGTTGCTCTAATAGTGGCTTTTAGCTCTTCTGAATTGTTGGGTCTGGTGTATTGCATCTTCTTCTTCACAATACCCCATAGATTTTCTATGGGGTTAAGGTCAGGAGAGTTTGCTGGCCAATTAAGAACAGGGATACCATGGTCCTTCAACCAGGTACTGGTTGCTTTGGCACTGTGTGCAGGTGCCAAGTCCTGTTGGAAAATGAAATCTGCATCTCCAAAAAGTTGGTCAGCTGCAGGAAGCATGAAGTGCTCTAAAACTTCCTGGTATGTGGCTGCGTTGACCCTGGACCTCAGAAAACACAATGGACCAACACCAGCAGATGACATGGCACCCCAAACCATCACTGACTGTGGAAACTTTACACTGGACTTCAAGCAACGTGGATGAAGTGCCTCTCTTCTTTTCCTCCAGACTCTGGGACCTTGATTTCCAAAGGAAATGCAAAATTTACTTTCATCAGAGAACATGACTTTGGACCACTCACCAGCAGTCCAGTCCTATTTCTCTTTAGGCGCTTCTGACGCTGTCTGTGGTTCAAGAGTGGCTTGACACAAGGAATGCGACAGCAGAAACCCATGTCTTTCATACGTCTGTGTGTGGTGGTTCTTGAAGCACTCACTCCAGCTGCAGTCCACTCTTTGTGAATCTCCCCCACATTTTTGAAGGGGTTTTGTTTCACAATCCTCTCCAGGGTGCGGTTATCTCTCTTGCTTGTACACTTTTTTCGACCACATCTTTTCCTTCCCTTCGCCTCTCTATTAATGTGCTTGGACACTGAGCTCTGTGAACAGCCAGCCTCTTTAGCGATGACCTTTTGTGTCTTGCCCTCCTTGTGCAAGGTGTCGATGGTCGTCTTTTGGACAACTGTCAAGTCAGCAGTCTTCCCCATGATTGTGTAGCCTATAGAACTAGACTGAAAGACCATTTAAAGGCTTTTGCAGGTGGTTTGAGTTAATTAGCTGATTAGAGTGTGGCACCAGGGGCCATCAATTTTGAACCTTTTCACAATATTCTAATTTTCTGATATGATGAATTTGAGATTTTCATTTGTTGTCATTTGTAATCATCAAAATTAAACAAAATAAACATCTGAAATATATGAGTTTGTATGTAATGTATGAATATAATATAAAGTTTCACTTTTTAAATGGAATTACTGAAATCAATCTACTTTTTCATGATATTCTAATTTTATGACCAGCACCTGTATAGATTAGCTTTACACAGGTACCACAAAAAAGGGGCATTAAGACTGCATAGCTGTGAAGTTATTTTTGATTGATCTTATTGAGCATTTTCAGGTGGAAATCAGTTTTAGCAACCCATGAGCTGAACAGCCAAATTCTTCATTGTCAGCATCTCAGCCACCAAGCTGGCTGTAATGCCTATGTCAGCACCCCTAAAACTGTGTTAAACAATTTGATTAATGAGACACGCCGACAACTTCTTGTTTTTCCTTCCTTTTCAGTTTTTTTTATTTTTATGTTTTCCTACATTAAACTGATTCATAGGTATTTTGCTAAAGTTAAGAATTGTAACAGCTTACTAAGCTAAAATTTATATTTTTCCATTTGTAGTTACCCACTGTTCCCCCAGGAGTTCATTCAGCCTCATTGTTGCAGGTTTCACCTTCTGGTTTCTTAGCTCTTTCAATATCTTGATTCATATTTAATTTTATGTTGAAACGACTTCCTATCCTTTTACATCTAGGCAGTATTAAGACACATAAAAAGATGGGATCATCCCTTCTACATTAAAGTAAGGTTTGATATATGTTAGAGATAAAGCTCAATGAGCTAAGCTAAATGGGGCTTTTACTCCCTGAGCTATGAAACACAGAAGGAATATGTGTAGGGAATACAACGAAGCTCAGTGGCAAATAAAGTATATTACCTTCTTTGCCATAAGCATGATGTAGGAAGAAACCAAAAGGGAGGTAACTATATAAAGAAATATGACCTCCATAGCCTATATTCCTAATACCTGTACATCACTACAGTATGTAATTTCCAAATCTAGCCAGAGGTCTATAAGGAAAGATAGACTATGTTGCTCACGTGTGAGTACGTTTTCAATTCTCTCACAAGGTTCATTACATTAAAAGAGACAAGAATGCTAAAAAAGGAAAATGATACCCTAATAGTGATTCAAACTGTCATACACACATGTATATACACTCACACAGTGACAAGCACTTTAAGATCCCCATAAACTACTGCTTTTATATCAAATGTGCTATTTTCAGTGTGGTTTAAAGTATTGAAAGTGATGATGTCACAGAGGTGGGTCAGGAAAGATTATGCCAGTAATTGAGGGCTTTTACAACAGCTATTGATGCCATTAATAACAGCCATCCAAAGGCAATCAGGTCTTTTGGTATTTTGGTAATCTATAGGAGGGAAAAACATTCTTGGGAAACAGTTTGGGTTATACTCCCATTAGTTTAATCTCCTTTGGATCAAAAATGTAGAAAAACTCAATACACCCACTTTGTTGCTGTTCCTGGAATAGCAGGGGCAATATTGATTTTGGTATTCTTTGGCTTTTGGAAACAAGTGCTTGTCTTGTGCTAGAGAACAGAGCACTCAAACAGTCTCCTCCTGAAAAATACCATCCCTCAACCTCTACCCTCCCAGACACACCGGTTACAAAAATTCTGCTACTCCATCACTTCAGTAGTTTTAATCTCACAAATGGATAGCTATTTTGTAATTTGACTTTTTTTTAGCATTGTGTGTAAATGTTATTTATACAACAGTCCTTAATCATTGTTCAGTGTTGTCTTCCAATGAGAAAATTTCTAATCAAGTGATTACTACAGCCTAAGACCAAAGGGCATTATTATATATTTGAATGTCATAATGCCATTTGAAGGGCTTTACCTTTGTATATGCGCTTTTCCTTTAAAAAAATATACAGCTTTTCTATTAATTTCCCTATGTAGTATAGACGATTTGATCACCAGCTTAGCCAAGGTAACAGAGATTTTTAGGATATGTTGACGACTTAAATAATGCAGAGAAAAATTAAACTAATGAAATTGTTTTAGATTAATCCATCTTACATTTATAAGGCCACATGGGAGCTCTCTTGGAGCTTCTACTATTGTTTCTTAGCTAGTTGGTGGAGTGATTTTGAAATTTAGAAGAAAAAATAAAACTCGTGATGTACATGCATTTTTCAACTCTTCATCTTTTAAGTTTAAACCTGATTTAAACTGGTGACAGGTGTTATAGGCCAATGCAAATGGCTATACAGTGTGACACAAAGGTGGTCAGATTCTGAGCATTTCAAAAAAACAAAATTAACATGAAATAAATAACAAAGATTTAGTTTGATTCAGTTGTTGTTTTTGTCTCTGTTTTGTTTTCATTTTCAATAAGGTAACTTGTATTGTTGCTCTACTTGTTTACACTATTTAATTCCTTTAGCTTCATCCACTTGATTATTTTTAGGCAGTAAACTTCAGAATAGTTCAATTCATTCACTTAAATGAGCAACTCCAAATGCTCTATGAATGTGCAAAAAGAATAAAGGAGGAAAGACTGAATTGTTCATCAAAAAGTGCCCTTTGGTAAAAAATATATTTTTGGGGCAGATGGAGCTCTCTGTATTGGCTGTAAAACAAGTTGAAACTTTAAAAGGTATCCAGGCTTGATTAAGAGCCATCATTTGTACTTTTTACATTAAAGCTTAATGAAGGATATTTGCTGAAATTGTTTCAATTTAACATTGGAAAAAGAAAAAAATCTGAAACTGTTTATTCAGACTAGATTCAAGCAGTTAGAAAAGCTCAACTCATGTATTTTTTCTGCTCAGTCTGTGTAGCTGTTTGCATTTAAAATACTTGGACTATTAGCTTGCCCCCTAATGATCTTGGAGCCAATTGTTTGTATACCTAACTGGGTAAGACTTGTCACTGGACATTTTCAGAGCAACATCTTTCTGTAGTAGTTTGTTGTTGTTTGGCTTTATTAAAAACTGTGGTCTATACCAGCAAGCAGAATTACTGAGGCTGTTTCTCAATATGTGTACTTGTTCATTCTCATATGCTTGTGTACTCGTGAAACGTCATCAACCTCAGCCCTAGTACTGTTTCAATTTAAAAGAAGAGCAGACCGAGAACAGAAAAAGTCCCCGGATATGGTTCTCACCCCTCCCTCTTTACCAAGTATGCATCAGAGCAGACTTGTCCTTTCTTGAGATTGACAGCTGTCCCAGCATGCATTGCGGCAGCAGCAGCTTCCAATGGAGCGCTCACAGTGCTCAGAGTATTAAGTTAAAAGTTCTCTTTTCTGTTGCTGTTGTTCAATAAAAGTATGTTTTAAGATCATTTTAGGTGAGAGTATTATACTTTAAAGCGTCACTATATGGTCCATTAACAATCTAATGCGTAATTTGAAGTTGTGAGGACCGCGGCAACCAGTGGACCTCCGAGGCTAATGGCAGCCAGGGCTAACGGCAGCCCGTCCGCATCAGCCCTCTCTTGGCATAGCCATGTGTGAAGGACTGCTGGCTCTGATGACAAATTTTTTGTTTTATTAGGAAAAATGTTAATTTGATTTGTGTATCTGAATGTGTTCATTATTGTTCCCACACTTAATGAAAAACGTAATAATTGAATATTATCTAGAGACTATTAATAACAGGAAGTTAAATGCAGCTCCAGACGAGCTGAGCGTGGGGTGATGTCACGGGTATACTTCTTTTCCAATTGACCCATATTTTAGGCTGATTTATACTCTAAAACCAGGTCATCTGCATGTTTGTCACAGTTAACTAGAATGTGCCCCCGCCCCCTTCCGTAGATGCTCTGGTGCACCTCTCCAGAATTGTAGGTGACTGCAGACAGTGCCGCAGACAGGAGGCATATGATTGGTCAAATCTACATCCGCCCTACACTATGCGTATTTCCGTAAATTTCACAAAGTGAGTAATTCTTTGTGGTGTGATTTGGCATCTCTTTGAAGCCAGCACCGTGTTTGACTTTTCATTGAAGCTTTTTTTTTTCCCCTTTTCGTATTTCTGTTAGATGAGTTTTATTTTCTCACTGGAGAAAATACAACACTCTTGACTGTGATTGGTCCGCTACATTGAACCCGCCCCTTTATAGGTGTGTGTTCACAGATTCATGATCAGTTAAAGCTGGTTCGAGTTAGGGAGGCGATAACGAGCTTCGGGGTACCCGTGATCCTGATTACAATTGTTGTGGATCGGTTAAACTGGAAACCCTGGAAGTAATCCCACTACGCCGACTTCGGTGACTAAGGCCACTGACTCACTGAACCTTTAAATTCAAACATTGTTTTCTATGGAACATAATAAAACAATACTAATGAAACAGTTTTACTAAAGCAATACAAACATCTTGTATATTGTTATGTTGCTCACAGAGGGGATGTGGAACAAAGATTGTTTTAGTGCAGGGATTAATTCATAAGATGTACTGTATGTAATTATAAATGCACTAAATGGTCGTTTGGAAGTATTGAAGCAGAGTGTAGCAAAGTAAATACTGCTGCAGCTGGAGACTTATTATTCTACTTTATGCTGTTTGTTGTTTTGTTAAAGTGGTTCAACAAAGTCTGTGCAGGACTGTTAAAGAAGTAAGGGATGAAGCTGGATGTTTAAACAATATGTGGGGACAATTAATCTTAAAACTGAAATGTTTTATTACCGTATAAAGAAGAGACATCTCTTAACATATTGTATGTGAAGGGGGATTTGACCTCAACCTACAGTATTTTTTGAAAAAAGGCATGTAAAGATATAAATCTTTAATAAACTCTTTTTTATATAGCATTAATATATGAGTAGGTTTTATTTTATCTATATAAAGTATGTGCTTTGCTTTTGTGTGAAGGGAACTTACCTACTGTTCACTATTTATGAACGTGGTTCACATGTCTACACAAAAATGTTGCATTATCTGAGAAAACCAAAAATAGACCCGCGATCTGAATAACAGCATCGAGACAGCCTATAACTGCAAATGTTATAATTGGCCTCAGCTGAATAGTACCCCTGTTCCCTCTACATGATGTCAAGTTTTCCAGGGGTGCTTGGCAGTCTGCAATAACTGATCAATACATCAAATCAGGCAGACTCATTATAGCTCTAATGGGGATATGCATAGTTTTGTGAGTGTATGCACCATTTCA
Source organism: Cyprinodon tularosa (assembly GCF_016077235.1). Lineage (NCBI taxonomy): Eukaryota > Metazoa > Chordata > Actinopteri > Cyprinodontiformes > Cyprinodontidae > Cyprinodon > Cyprinodon tularosa. The sequence goes on along the minus strand of NW_024038908.1, from coordinate 26,683 downwards.
TACTTCTTTATTTTAGGTAGAAAGCGCTTTTTAGCCATGAAAGATATTTTGATATACATTTATTCCTAACTATAAATATGCTGTAGCAGTCAGAGGCATTAAGTAATCATTTACACAAATTTTGGGAAAAAAAATGAGCAGTTATTATGTTTTTTTATTACATTTTATTTTTATATGATCCAACAAACATGCATTTCAGGAATATCTGCTTCTGCATACTTCTATCCGGATATCTGACCACTCTTCTTATCTGATTTGGCAGAACTTATTTGAATGGGTTGGCTTCCTTCCATGGACTTGGCTTTTAAGCGTAGTTCATACATTTTCAATAAGGTTGAGGTTGGGGCCTTTCCAGAAGCTTTATATTAGCCTTCCTTATCATCAGCTTGTTGAAACAACTAGTTGTATCCAGGTTTAAAGTATTTAGGTGTTGATTTATAGAGGTGAACATTCACTGTCCCGCATTATGCAAAGTATTAGTATCTTTGTTAGCAAAAAAGAAAACCTAGACGATGATGCTACTACCGTCATCCATGGCAATAAAACCTTTCTCTAGAAACAATCTTCTCCATTTGGCCACAGAAGTTGAACTCTCAAGATGTCTCTTTTGGAGCATGGGCCTATTTTCAAGTCAAACTTCAAATTGCATTGACGTGAGAGCTGCCTGAGCTCGATGTAACTCCAGTTAATGATAGGCCTCAGCCTCTGGCATCTATTTGGGGTTGTCAATAAAACATGCTGCCCAATACCCTTCCATCAGGAGTGAACTTTTAGGTGAGTGAAACACAGTTAAGTGATCTACCCATACAGTGATTCGAAATATAAATCAGAAGTGGTTGCAGAATGCAAAAAGCCGCCTGTCTCCAGGCTCACACTGAGTAATGTGCAAGCTGCAAAAAGTAATTCACACTGAATGCTGCAGCCTGATATAAGGGTACAGACTGATTTTAATGAGTTTGGTTCCTTGTGGTGCTCAAACTGCACCCCTTCACATCCAATGTATGGCTTAACACTAACCTTCTGGTATGGCCCTGATTTGAAAGTTATTAGAACATCATTTAAACTCTGATCCATGCTCAGAAACCAATCCTTTGTGGTTTGGAGAAAATGCGTAAGGCTTGAAAATCAAATTAGAATTTTTAAAATTCAACAATATGTGTTACACCCTTTAAAAAGAATGGTTAAAAGACATAAACAATCGCAGAAAAACTTGCCACATCCTAAATGATGATTAGTATGCAGACAATTAAAGGTAGCTGAGTTGGATTTGCCTCATTTTGAATTTTAAGACCTTTTTATCTATCCATGTTTTATGAAAGCGAGGTGTATAAGTACAAGTCCTACAACAACAATCATGTCTGACCTACTTTAAACATTTAAAATGTTTGTGTCACTTTTTGGCTAACTCATCTGGAAACAGAATCAGGTAACTTGAACTTTTTTCAAGTAGGGTGTGGGAGACATTTTTGTAGGAAAATCATGCCATATGCACATGTGCATAAATGCTTGTTGGGTCTTCTGCCCTTAGAGATGTATATGATTATGTTGAGTGATTTTCCAATGTAGGTTTGAGCAGAAGAGATGTTGTCTTATCAGTTCAGAACTTCATTTGATCTTTTTTCTCTACAATAAATTATGTGAGCCATTATTTCTGAATACAACATTAAGAAAGAATTGGTATTTATCTCTAAGTTGTCTTTGAAAATAGTTGTATTATAAAGATTTTATATTCTATATAATGTGAATAAAGTGAAGTTCTTTGAATACCTTTTGTTTTCCATACACAAACATGTTGAGAGTGTTTAACATTCTTACCAAAAGGAAAACATATTTAAAAAAGAATCAAATTAATCTCCATGGAAAATTAAGTAGTGGCAATATTAGTAAAAGCATATATTCAAGATGGAAGCTTCTGCATTCTTTGTTGCAAATTTAGCATGGAAAAAAAGATGTATCTCTACAGTGAATAACTGAAATAATATTGAGTTGTATAACCAATGTTCCTTAGGGCTATATTACATCATTGTTGCTTGGTATTTGAACCCAAAAAAATTGGATAAAATCACAGAGTCTCTCTGCTTTTCTTGGTTTCCATTTAAACTGACCCGTGACCTCTGATATGCGATGATCATGCCCAGCACCACAGTGAGAAATAAAATCCCCTATCATAATGTCTCCCCTACCCTCCTTCACTGTCTGCTTTGGTTTGACTTCAGTCTTATGGTGATCAGACAAACTAATCCTGGTTTTAATGAACCCAAAATATGCTGCACCTTTAATCTCAAAGCATTTCACTTTCTTTTGGAGGAACTGGATTTCTCAGGAAATCATTCTCTTACTACACAGGTTCCTTGCCACAAACTGTTGTCTTCTACTTAGAACAACAAATCGGGAGATTGTAGAGGCTTTGATCATACTGGTGCTGACCCCTAGCTAATTCCTTTTTAACTATTCTGTAAATGATTCAACTGGCATTATCTGTTTTTTGTTTATTCCACATTGCTCTGCTTGTTGCAGGTGGCATTATTTTTGATCTGCACATTTTAATATGTTTTAACCTCCCTAATCAGCTTTTTTTCAAAGTCCACTTCTCTCCAGAACTTAGGTTTCCAGAGGGGATAATGAAGAGGGCACAATAAGAAGAACAAACAATATATATCCTTCAGCTTTGAATAAGCACCTGTCTGACATCCTTTTATTAATAGAATGAATTGCCTCACTGATTGAACTCTGCTCTGCTATTATTTTGAACACCTCCTTTCAATTAATGATGCACATACTGTATGAATCAGCAGCAGGCCAGTCATATCTGCAGGACATGTTGGTTTTCTGTTATTATTCTACACCTGCAAGTAAATAATTTTTCCTTTAGAAATATTTTTGCCCAAAACAGGAATGAATAGTAATATTAGAATTGTTGTATTTATTGCAGAAAATTTAAAGTTTAGGTCAGTTAAAAGTGCCCCATAACAATAAAGGGCTGATTGTCTTTTGTACATTTTTTTATTTAGTTTAATTTACAGGTGCTGGTCATAAAATTAGAATATCATGAAAAAGTAGATTGATTTCAGTAATTCCATTTAAAAAGTGAAACTTGTATATTATATTCATACATTACATACAAACTCATATATTTCAGATGTTTATTTTGTTTAATTTTGATGATTACAAATGACAACAAATGAAAATCTCAAATTCATCATATCAGAAAATTAGAATATTACTGAAGACCAATAAAAACAAAGGATTTATAGAAATGTTGGCCAACTGAAAAGTATGAACATGAAAAGTATGAGCATGTACAGCACTCAGTATTTAGTTGGGCCTCCTTTGGCCTGTATTACTGCAGCAATGCGGCGTGGCATGGAGTCGATCAGTCTGTGGCACTGCTCAGGTGTTATGATAGCCCAGGTTGCTCTAATAGTGGCTTTTAGCTCTTCTGAATTGTTGGGTCTGGTGTATTGCATCTTCTTCTTCACAATACCCCATAGATTTTCTATGGGGTTAAGGTCAGGAGAGTTTGCTGGCCAATTAAGAACAGGGATACCATGGTCCTTCAACCAGGTACTGGTAGCTTTGGCACTGTGTGCAGGTGCCAAGTCCTGTTGGAAAATGAAATCTGCATCTCCAAAAAGTTGGTCAGCTGCAGGAAGCATGAAGTGCTCTAAAACTTCCTGGTATGTGGCTGCGTTGACCCTGGACCTCAGAAAACACAATGGACCAACACCAGCAGATGACATGGCACCCCAAACCATCACTGACTGTGGAAACTTTACACTGGACTTCAAGCAACGTGGATGAAGTGCCTCTCTTCTTTTCCTCCAGACTCTGGGACCTTGATTTCCAAAGGAAATGCAAAATTTACTTTCATCAGAGAACATGACTTTGGACCACTCACCAGCAGTCCAGTCCTGTTTCTCTTTAGACGCTTCTGACGCTGTCTGTGGTTCAAGAGTGGCTTGACACAAGGAATGCGACAGCAGAAACCCATGTCTTTCATACGTCTGTGTGTGGTGGTTCTTGAAGCACTCACTCCAGCTGCAGTCCACTCTTTGTGAATCTCCCCCACATTTTTGAATGGGTTTTGTTTCACAATCCTCTCCAGGGTGCGGTTATCTCTCTTGCTTGTACACTTTTTTCGACCACATCTTTTCCTTCCCTTCGCCTCTCTATTAATGTGCTTGGACACTGAGCTCTGTGAACAGCCAGCCTCTTTAGCGATGACCTTTTGTGTCTTGCCCTCCTTGTGCAAGGTGTCGATGGTCGTCTTTTGGACAACTGTCAAGTCAGCAGTCTTCCCCATGATTGTGTAGCCTATAGAACTAGACTGAAAGACCATTTAAAGGCTTTTGCAGGTGGTTTGAGTTAATTAGCTGATTAGAGTGTGGCACCAGGGGCCATCAATTTTGAACCTTTTCACAATATTCTAATTTTCTGATATGCTGAATTTGAGATTTTCATTTGTTGTCATTTGTAATCATCAAAATTAAACAAAATAAACATCTGAAATATATGAGTTTGTATGTAATGTATGAATATAATATACAAGTTTCACTTTTTAAATGGAATTACTGAAATCAATCTACTTTTTCATGATATTCTAATTTTATGACCAGCACCTGTATTCCTTTTTCACACATTTAGATCAATATTTCCTCCTTCTCACATTCCTAGGGTTATTTATTCCAACTTCACAAAAGGCAAAAAGGTGGACTTGGTAAGAGGAGCTTGAGAAAGGGGGGAAATCTTGGAGCCAGACAAGCTAAATGAGGAAAAATACAAATCTTCCAATTAATCTGCTTATCTCTCTTGTGGCCAGATGTTAAAGGAACTGCATCGGAGCATAGGTCAGAGAAAGAACAGGACTAGAAAAAATAAAACAAGAAAAAAAAGCAGTGGGAGCTGCCCATGCTGTAAACAGGCATCTATGTAATCTTTTCTGCCCTTCTATCCACCTTGTCTAAATCTGTTGTTCTCCTTATTCAGTTTCAATTTGTACAGAGCATCTGCTTTTTACAATCGGTAGCAACTCAGCAGTGATAGCAGTAATGCTCAAGGCCAATATATGTGGAAGCTACTAACACTGATAAAACATTACAGTACAGGTGGTAAGCTACATAATTACTTCTTACAATTTTGAAGGACCAACCTCAAAACCACCCTTATTATTTTGTTAAAGGTGAAATGTGGCTCAATTTGTGTTTGTGAGAAATAGATTGTTCAGCAGACCTTTAATCAGGGCCGGCCTGTTGTCCAGCATCTGATAAACAAGCTATCTTTATTTGATGTGGACAATGCTGACAGGGACATCAGATATGGAAGGAGGACAAGAGGGTGAGGTGGGTGGGATAAAAAGAAGCCCAAAGAGAAGAAACCATTTTACATCCTGAAGGAGACACATAATGACCTGTTATTTATGTTAATGAGTGCATTTTAGGTGTTTCTATTTATATGTTAATCTTTTTTTATTTCCAATATGATTGTAGTGACTCACTCCCTTGCATAGATTAATGACTTGTGCTTATCTCCAGCATTAACAGTGTAGTGCACCCTTTTCAGTCTATAGATCTCCTATTCCATACAGACTGGATCTTAAAAGTTTTGACCTTATTGTTGTAATGTTAAAAGATATGTCTGAATGCCTTATGTATGTCAAATTTTGGCAGCCTTGATAGATTTACAAAGTTTTGCCATAAAACGTTTTTTTATATACAGGTGCTGGTCATAAAATTAGAATATCATGAAAAAGTAGATTGATTTCAGTAATTCCATTTAAAAAGTGAAACTTGTATATTATATTCATACATTACATACAAACTCATATATTTCAGATGTTTATTTTGTTTAATTTTGATGATTACAAATGACAACAAATGAAAATCTCAAATTCATCATATCAGAAAATTAGAATATTGTGAAAAGGTTCAAAATTGATGGCCCCTGGTGCCACACTCTAATCAGCTAATTAACTCAAACCACCTGCAAAAGCCTTTAAATGGTCTTTCAGTCTAGTTCTATAGGCTACACAATCATGGGGAAGACTGCTGACTTGACAGTTGTCCAAAAGACGACCATCGACACCTTGCACAAGGAGGGCAAGACACAAAAGGTCATCGCTAAAGAGGCTGGCTGTTCACAGAGCTCAGTGTCCAAGCACATTAATAGAGAGGCGAAGGGAAGGAAAAGATGTGGTCGAAAAAAGTGTACAAGCAAGAGAGATAACCGCACCCTGGAGAGGATTGTGAAACAAAACCCATTCAAAAATGTGGGGGAGATTCACAAAGAGTGGACTGCAGCTGGAGTGAGTGCTTCAAGAACCACCACACACAGACGTATGAAAGACATGGGTTTCTGCTGTCGCATTCCTTGTGTCAAGCCACTCTTGAACCACAGACAGCGTCAGAAGCGTCTAAAGAGAAACAGGACTGGACTGCTGGTGAGTGGTCCAAAGTCATGTTCTCTGATGAAAGTAAATTTTGCATTTCCTTTGGAAATCAAGGTCCCAGAGTCTGGAGGAAAAGAAGAGAGGCACTTCATCCACGTTGCTTGAAGTCCAGTGTAAAGTTTCCACAGTCAGTGATGGTTTGGGGTGCCATGTCATCTGCTGGTGTTGGTCCATTGTGTTTTCTGAGGTCCAGGGTCAACGCAGCCACATACCAGGAAGTTTTAGAGCACTTCATGCTTCCTGCAGCTGACCAACTTTTTGGAGATGCAGATTTCATTTTCCAACAGGACTTGGCACCTGCACACAGTGCCAAAGCTACCAGTACCTGGTTGAAGGACCATGGTATCCCTGTTCTTAATTGGCCAGCAAACTCTCCTGACCTTAACCCCATAGAAAATCTATGGGGTATTGTGAAGAAGAAGATGCAATACACCAGACCCAACAATTCAGAAGAGCTAAAAGCCACTATTAGAGCAACCTGGGCTATCATAACACCTGAGCAGTGCCACAGACTGATCGACTCCATGCCACGCCGCATTGCTGCAGTAATACAGGCCAAAGGAGGCCCAACTAAATACTGAGTGCTGTACATGCTCATACTTTTCATGTTCATACTTTTCAGTTGGCCAACATTTCTATAAATCCTTTGTTTTTATTGGTCTTCAGTAATATTCTAATTTTCTGATATGATGAATTTGAGATTTTCATTTGTTGTCATTTGTAATCATCAAAATTAAACAAAATAAACATCTGAAATATATGAGTTTGTATGTAATGTATGAATATAATATACAAGTTTCACTTTTTAAATGGAATTACTGAAATCAATCTACTTTTTCACGATATTCTAATTTTATGACCAGCACCTGTAATTTTAAGTATTGATAGATGCCTGTCTTTTATTCTATGGAGTGGTTAAACATTTTTGCTAAAGTCATATATTATTTGCATTTTGCTAAGTTTAAAGAATAGAGTTTAGAAAAAAAAGTGCTTTTTTCCATTAATGGTTTAAATGGAGCTCTCATAATAGGTACGACTTTGATAGTAATATAGTGACCTATATTACGTTCAGAAGGATTCAAGTTCAAGCATCGAATCCATCATAAATTGCGTATCCAACCTCGTCAGGGAGATGACTAATCATCTTTTTAACCGTATTTCCTCCTACATTAATTTTGTTAATTTTGTGTGAACTTCTTGCATGATTTTTTTTTGTTTTGCTGCCAAACTTTGAACGTTGCCTCACTTATTACATCTCTTAAATTCTTTTTTCTTTGCATCCAAACTCAGTTGAAGTAGTAGTAATGAGAGCGTGATCCAGAGTGACATACAGGCAGAAAGAATCACTATTTGAGCAAAAAATAAAAGGCAACTATCTCTATGGCCGAGAGAGTTGGAGATGGGTTAGCATGGGTGAAAATGGTCAAGTCTGACCCAGAAAGGACTCTATTCAGTTGAAATCTTATGAGTTTAGGCAGCTTAAAAAACTTGTTCTTTTTACTTTTTCTTTCACATTTAGATTAGAAATACAAGAGTGAACCTTGCTTTCTAAATAATCAAATGATATTAATACCATGTTTACTTGTACAAAATTTCCCAGATCTTATCTAAACCTTGTTTGATTGGAAATTCAAAATCTCTGTTTACGTGGACACTAAATACAAGTATCCTTTCCTGAAATTTTTACACATGTACAAGTATTTTATTAGGTTCAATCATTTAAGCATGCCCAAAACTCTCTAATTTTCAAGGAAAATGGTGGAAAGACACACACATGTGCAGTGGCGATAATTTTACTCCAAAGATTAAAATGGATATGTTCGGACGCCAATGGCATTCGTCGAAAACGACTTCCATCTTACAGAAAGAAATTAATTTCTGATCGGATTAGAATCTTCAGCCTGATATATTTACATGAAACATTTTTGATCAGATCAGGCCTTCAATCCAATTGTGACCAAGTAAATATAGCTAATTAATTCGCCTCATATGCAATACATATGTTCCCCAGAAGCCTGCCATGGACTTTTTTTTTGTGTCAAAAATGTCTATCAGTGAATCAAAGCACCTAATACTCAAATATTGTAGCAAGGACCTAATAAACCAATATGATTGAATCTCATGGTATGCTCCTTTGTCTGAAGTGAGAAAGATTACTTTGCCTGGTGTTTCATAGTTTAAACAAAATGGCTAGACCTCTTTCTGATTAGTTAGAGATAATAGCTAGTAAAGCATCTTTGTTTATAGTATTTGTATTTTACTTAAAGCTACAGTGTGTAATAATTACAGGGATATACAGTCAGAAATGTAATATATTATACATAACTATGTTATTTATCATCATCTATGAGCTCAGCCTCTTAACCTTAATATTTGCGTTGCCTTAGAATTCGTTATTTATAATTACATAGGAGCGGGTCTCGCAGCCATGGAGGCTGACATCTTTGCGCTACGGCAGCGCAGAGCCAACAAACTAGTGATTGCGAGATCGCCCATTACGCTCGAAAGTAACTACGGCAAGTTGAGAGAGATGAACTTAGACGGTACTGAACACACAGACTAATGAAATACTATCTGTAAAATTATCTATGTAAACAAACCTCATCACTTGAGAAGGTAGGTGATGCGGACGTCGTGGAAGCCATTTTGTCCCGTAACGCTTGCTGTACTGTTGGGGGGGAGAAGCGGTGGGGGGGAGATGTTCATGTTGCTGCGGTCTGCAGTCTGGACGTTACATGTCGCTGAAAATTACACACTGTAGCTTTAAATAAGAATAAGTAAATATGCATTAATTTGACCTAATACAAAATGTATCTTGTATTTTATTGACAACTAGCAGGAATTGATTATGCTTATAACTTTTATTGAAGGTATTAATTAATTTTTAGTTTTTCGATTATTTTTTTTTTACCCAATAAATTGGTACAATTTTTCAGACAGAAATTTTATAGACATCAGCCAGTAAGAAGGTCAAGAACTAGTCCTGATCTAGTAGATCATGAGACTGATTTATTTATAAACGCTTGTATCATAAAACACAGTATTACTGGTTATATACTTAGACAGATTTTATTTTTCATTTTGTTTACACAAGTGTAAAACAAAAAGAAATTCCAATTGGAACAGCTCTCTGGAAAATTTAATCTTTTTTAAAAGTGCAGCCTTGAAAAATAGTTTAAAAAATAAAAACAAACAGTAAAAATAACAGTAAATAACAGTTGGAAGTGTTAGCCATGCTTTTACCCAGGTGCCTAGAGCTTACCACTCCATCTACAGTGCATGATTTTAGCTCTACTTTAAAATATAACGTATATAAAGTGAAGTTCATAATGTCATATATCTGCTTCAATATACTGCCAATACACTATTTTATGATAATGTCCTACGTAAGCTGCTTACCTGTGACATTGGTATATCTAACTGGAAATATGCATAAGTCTCTTTTCTCAGTGAGTAAGCTATATTTAGTGCCATTAAAGGGATCCATTAAAAGAAAGAGCTTATAGTTTTTATAAAAAAGATAGATTAATCTGGCCTTTTTTGCCTTATTGCAAATGGAGATGAATAATGTGGCTATTACATCTAGTAGGAAATAAAACGGTTTTCTGCCCTGAAATGGAAAAAATATCCATTTGCTGTAGCCATTTATATTATCTAGTTGCAGCCAGCTTTTTTTCCCACTCTATTAGAGATCATAAAAGGCTTTAACATTATGATAAAAAATAAAGAAAAGTTAATGCACATGAATCAATCTATTTTTATCAGGGTTGATTTTCCTTTATGTAAGCTAAATATTTATCTGTAGGGGTAGCATTTATTTTTATTTATAGTCGGGGATTCCTTTTTCGATGAAATATCTATTTTTTCATGCTTGAAATTACTTTGAACAATTTTTTTTTTGACTGCAGCCAAATGAAAGACTCATTTGTTATAACTGGTTTCGTTCTGAGTACATTAGTGCCACATGATTGTTCAAATAAGGCATGTTTTGTACTCAGTGGGTTTTCTAAAGGCCATAGCTTAACCCATTAAGATCTGAGATATCCTCTAAACAGGGGAAGACTAATACTTTTCGATAGCTTTTAATGGATTGAAGTATTACCACAAGAAAAAGCAATAGTTTCTGTCATAAGAAGGAAAATATGGCTTTCCCAGATGTTGAGGAGTTATATGAGGTGAGATCTATGCATAACATTTTTAATAAGTGCAAAATGTAAGGCCACAGAAAAACACAAGAATGCTAGTTTTCTAAAAAGAAAAAAACATTTAGATCACTGATACAATACTCAATTTGTAAATATGAAGCTGCTCAGAGTATTCCTCTACAGAGTAATGACAAGTTTCACAGTATTTCTGGTTTACATCCCCACCAAACAAATTCTGCTACTCATTTCCCGTTCTAGCATTTATTTATATTGGATAGCAGTGGTACTAAAATAAGAGCATTCTAAGTTATTTCTTATAAATTATTGTGGTTTACTGATTCCTAATGCTGCTGATTGAGCTGGGAGGATAAAATGAGGAAATGGCCTATAAGGAGCAAAAAATTTTTTGCGTTGTAATACAAAGGTCATGTCTAAGGAATTCTTATTCTGGTTTTACCTGCATAATAATCTAATAGATCTGTAATCTTTGTAGCTAGAGGCCCTCTACAGACAAAAGTGTATGGAGCTAGATTGGTCTCAAATTTCACAAATGCACATATGGGATTCATACATGCGCAGGACAAGATCCACACATGCACAGCACGATTCACACAAGCACAAAAAAATCCACACACACAAATGATAAGATCCACAGATGCACAGAACGATTCTGCAAGCACAGAAGGTCAACACATGCACAGAACAAGATTCACCAAAGGATTTTGGGTCCATAAACAATTATAAACTAAATGCAAAGTACCAGTAGTCTTTAAACTTCACTGCATTTGTGTGTGGATTTTTGAGCCTGCCCTGACGTGCCTCGATACACAAATGCGTTTTCTTAAGCAGGGAATAGTTTGCCACCAATCACAAAGCTCCCTTGTATAAGCCAATCACAAGAACGTACTCCACTTCTCCTATGCATGCATGAATCACATATGTTTACTTTGTCAAAACTGAGACTGATCTAGATCCATATAAGTGTTGGTTTAAACAAAAAAGGTTTGTTGTTTTTCTAATGTGCACTACTAAGGCCCATATTTTCACTGACAACGGCACCATTTGCAAATGAACTCCAGAATATTTTGGAAAGAGAGATCTGCCTATATGAGGAAGACCTAGAGTAACACATGAACAGTATGACTCAGTAGCGGTTAATGTTTCGGAGCAAAGCATTATATACCAACCAGCTCAAAAACCATAATGTAAAGTAAAGTTAGATAATATTTAGTTTCTTTAATAAGATTCAGATTCAATTTTCTGCAAGTTCATTTAATTTTGACTATGTTTAAGCAAGGACTGTTTGTCGGCATGTGCATGTTGTTGACTTTCAAAGAATATAGCACCCAATTGTAGAAATGGACGAAAATGACACTTTGTGTCTATAGAAGAGCAGAATCAATTCTGTCTCTACTAGATAGTTATATTGCACAGAGCCTATAGGTTTAAAAGCAATGGTGGAGAGTGTTTTTTTATCTTCAAGATCCACATGTTTTATCAAATAACCTCTCGGCTCTGCATATGCTTGATTTACCATGGTGTGAGTTGTCTCTTCCACAGCAGCAGTCTTTTTTTGTCTCACAGATTCTGTAGACATTAATGTTTTTTTCTTCTATATTTTCCATTGACATAACTAATGCGATGATAGATCATTTATAAAGGTCTGTTTTCTGAAAGCAGACTATAAAATTGTGGAAAATACTCTTGTTTTTCATTTAAGCAAGTTGTGATATTTACATTCTTTTCTCCACACACCCCTTTTAGGGAGAAGCAGTATATAAGCAATGTGAGACAGGTGGATTGCATTTGCAAAAATAGGTCATAAGTGATCTTGCATTTAATTTTAATCACAGAAATCGTTTGTATATTATAAAAATATCAGCTTTAGTATGTTTTAGTTTTTCATTCATTTTCCGTCACGCTTATGAGGGATGCTGGTGCCAAGGAGACTGCCTGACCATAAATCATATTACCTGTGCAAGAACAATGTAACTTGATTCTTGCCAATTTTACTACACATAATTCCCCTGAAAAAAACAAAAAAAAACAAGCAGGTCCATCTTTTTTATTGTTATTTAATGCAACATTAAGATACAGTAGTACGAAGTATTTTTGACCTTATATGTGGGAAAGTTTTGGAGATTGTCCTGTCTGACATCCAAACCAAATGTGATCATCATATTTGCAGACCAACCTTTTATCCTCTCTGGAAACATAGCTTGAAGCTACAGTGTACTTCCTTTGAATATGCATTTTATCTTTCTATCAAACAGCAGTGGCCACATCTGGTCCCTCTGCTCTGTGAGTTGCCATGTTGGGCTTGCTAGCAACACAGCTTGGAGCCTTATTAGCACTAACCAATTTGTTCTTGACACTAATTACAGGTTTGCGACAGAGCTGTGCAGTGGGCTAGACAAATGAAAGGCGGCAATCTTCCCATCACAGAGGCCTTTTGTGTGCACAAATAGCGTAAGGTGTGGCGGAAGAGGGCGGACTATAAAGGATCTTCATCTTGCTGTTGGATTGAAGGTGGTTTTTTCGAACAAAGGAGAAGGAGGGCTGGGAGTCGAGATGGAGCAGAGGCAATATTATGGGGTTGGGGTACTTTTTGTCTTTTTTTAGGGTTGAGGAGGGTCCCTTAGTCGAAATGCTTTGTTTGTCACTAAAAGGGCAATATGTCTCTGTCAGGATGGGTTCCTCTGTGCCTTTATGGGTTGTTTTAATTTTCTGTTTCCTCTCTTGCAGACTCATATAACACAAAGTGCTTCTGTCAGAAAACTGCTTTTCCTATTATAGACTTCAGTCCCAGTCTGTATTTATTCCCCTGTGAAATTATACATTTTGAGCGACAGGAATTGCCTAGGACCATGCAAGTGTCTAAAAATGGAACAGCTCTCCTCATGTCAAGTTACTCTCAACCCCCCAAACATCCACTGTGAAGACTCATGGTGGCAAAATGTTGGCATGGTAATGGACTCACTTCTAAACCTTCACTACTTTTGGAGGAGTCAGGATGCAACTGATGATGAGGAAGGTGTGTGGGCGGTACCACCAACGCTGCTGCAGATCAGTTGAGGGAGCAGCAGGCAGGAGGAGCCATAACACGCATGCGGTTCCACATAAATACAGACACTATCTCACGCTTCTACACTAATCTGTGCCTCTGAAGAAAGAAAATAGTGAGAGACTTAGAGATAAGTGTATATGGAGTGCAGATAATAAAGTAGATGCAAGCTTGTTTCCAGTCAGGGATCATAAGCCAGGCTATGAGATGCTTGGAGCACTTTAGCATCTGGGAGGATAGTATATTTTTCCAAAGGGGCCAGCATGCTTGGACTGGTTTCTTATTAACGGCAGAGGGTGGTGGAATGTCACACAAGTGTTGTCATGGTTTGTTTAAGCTGGTTTTTTTGTATTTTAGGTGCTAAATGGGTTGGAAACCTCATGGACACTGCCCGCACTGAGTTAGAGGATGTCAGGCAATCCCTGGAAAATATTTCACAGATAGTTATCCTGGTTTTCTGTGAGTAGCTGAGTGAGCCTGATAGTGCTAATATCACACAGAGCCTTGGAAAAGTCCAAATAAATCATGAATTTCATCATGTCTTGTCACATTACAAACCAAAACATAATTTTGTTCTATCTTTATATATGACTTGGTGACTCAAAATTGTCTGTTAGTATTGCATACCCATTAACACACTTAACCCTAAATGTAATGCAGTTGCACCATACTACTTCAGAAGTCAATCACAAAAACAGTCCATCTATGAGTATCATAGTTTAAATCCATCTGTTCTATGTTGATAATAACAGATTTGTTGAGAAAGTTCAATGAACAATCACCATAAGGACTGAGGAAAACCACAGATTAAACAGTGGTGAAGATTTAGCGTTAGGTTTTAAAACAATATTAGTATCTCATGAAACATTGTTCAATTTATCATTGACAATGTCAAATATGAGAGACTAGGCTAGAAGAGCATTAATACAAGAGGTACTGTGGTACAACAGGCCTATGGTAACTATGTACTGCAATTTAAGGTGGTAACCCAAGGTCATTTGTTGCAAACAATCTAGAGCAGGGGTCGGCAACCCACGTCTCAGAAATGCCCCCCTTGCGGCTCCCTGGAGCTTTTTAAAACATGTATGAAAATGGAAAAAGATGAATTTTTTTGTTGCTGTTTGTTTTAATATGGTGTGCAAACAAACATTCATTATATTCCAAGTGCTATAAAAATGTGTATAATAAATAAATGTTATCATTTATGTCAAGGAGTTTTGCGTCATAGCCTGCAACGCACTTTTCAGTGCGGCGCTGTGCCAGGTAGGTGGCTATTGTAAAAAAAAGAGGCGGGTCATGGATCCTAAATGGGAAAAAAAAGGAAGATAGCTGATCAGAACAGAGGGTTCAAAGAAGAATAGAGCAAATCATTTGCTTTCACTGCCAACGTGGAAGGATTGCCTGCATGTTTACTTTGTAACGAGAAGTTGTCAAGTAATAAAAAGAGAAATTTGGGAATGCATATCCAGGAAATGCATAACCTAACTCCGCCAGATGGATTTGCTCCGCATATCCATCTGGAAACCTTCCGTAGAAGTAATTTTGGGAAGGGCCGAAAATACTGGTTAGCTGATTGGCCTATGTTGGTGATAGATGGGCCAAATAAACCAATCAGATCAACGAAGTATATGACGTAACAGAGCGACGACGAAGAGGAGCCAATTGATAGATCAAACTCTTGCCGAAACCAGTCGGGAGAAGAGCAAAAACATCTTTTCCTCTGAGAAAAGTCTCCAGAGCAGTGTTTTGCTCTTCTTTCAGTGAAGAATTCCACTGTAATTCCGCTAAAACTTGCTCGATAGCCACGCTAACGCTAGTTTCATCGGCTGAAGCCACCATGTTCTTTAGACTGAACTGTTGCGCTTCTCGTTGCGTCACACCTCAACCCGCCTTAAAGCCAACGCTAATTGGACGTTCGTTTGGTGAACGGCTCCAAATTTTCTTCAACGGAGAGTCTCCAGACTGATTAGCGAGTGAAATCTTGAAAGCTTGCAAGATCAGGATGGTCTCAAAAGGCTAGGAAATGCATGCTGTATCGTGTTTCTATTATTTCATCAATGCAATGAAAGGTAATATGTACATTTTTTTATGGAATTTAAACTTAAAGCACCAAATATCATATAGAAGAGTAGTCACACGATGTGACACTTGCTCAAGGATAAACATTCAATCATGAATGCTTATTATATATTTAAGCCCACGTAGTCCTTTTTTATAGTGTGATAATACACCTAGACCCCATGCTAAATACTGGGCAATCCTGGAATAAACCTGCTAGGGGCTGCAAAAAGACGGAAAACCCTTAAGTGCCGGAACTAATGTTGAAGGGTTCAGATCAAAGAATATTGGCCTTTTAATACTAGCAAAAAGTAAATAATAAAAAAGTTTATCACAGTATTTCACTATAAATTGGAATGCTTAGTTATCACGGAGCATCCAGTAGTAATGGTGAGGTTACTTTATGTAAAATGTTTTTTGCATCAAACCTAAAGCCTTTCCCTTATATGGGGTCAAACAGTAAAAATTACATGTATCATTTCTAAATGATAACTGAAGCAGTTTCCAAAACACAAGCCATTTATTGGCATTCTGTTCTTGACATTTTGTACGTCATAAGCGTTATCTTTCTACTCTGTTCTAAATTGTAATTATACGACTGGGTTATTGCTTATTTTTATATACTATAACATCAAGAAATATGGTGCTACCACTTCACAATTAAGCAATGGTTTGTGTTGCCTTTACATAAAATGCTCTTTCATTTTCCTGTTGTAACATGATTTAAAAGTGTTCCTCTATCAACCTATGAATGCTAACTTCTGGGTTGTTCTTGCAAGGTAAGATAAATATTGGAAATATTTTAACAGCCTTCTTATCCAAGGTCGACTGGGTGTACACAATGTACTTGAAGCTTGGCCTGAATGACAGTGATACTCAGACGTACCAAATACCAAATATGGAGCGGCACAGACTCTAGGGGAGATTCCGTGGTCCTCCCACGCAAACTCACATCCGCTGCATTTGGTTGAAATGTGCAACTCTCTACATCCCCAAGCTAACTCAGGCACACACACAATAATGCCTGTGGAATCAGTTACACTTACTACAGATCATGATGGCAGATTTATAGTGATGCGCATAAATTCTATGGAAATTAGAAATAAATCTAAGATGATAAAGAAAACAGCTAGATCTGGCGTTCACAGCTTGATACTAAGTAAGTGTGTGTTCTTTTGAGTAGAAGCTGAGAAGGGAGTGCAGCAGCATGGGATATTTTTACTCTTTTCCTCAGACAGACATCCTTGTCTTCTTAGTCTCTGTTCTTTCTTTCGTTTACTTTCTTGATACCTCTTTTGTTTCCCTACTGTTATCTTTCTTTTATTACTGATCTTGTTTTATTTAGTCTGTAGAAACATTTGAAAATCACAAATTATTGACTCTGAGAATCACACTACATTCATAAATCAGTGCAGTTACACTTGGAATCATTCAATACATATATGGAAAAGAATTTATCTCAAGGAAGGAAAACCAATAGATCTTATAATTTTTTGTTAAAAAATGATGGTCTATATATGTGTATGTGGGGGTGGGGGGGTACTGTGTTTGTGTAAAACCATAACTGCTCAAAAGCATTTCCAAATAAAGACAAAGTGAAATTTACATGTATTTTTTTCTTTGATAGGGGATCAGTAGTCTGTCTCTGCATCCACTAGAATCAAAGTAATGGTACACTTGGGAAAACCAACTTAATGCATTTTTTTCTTTGCAACTTAATGATTTAGGTAGATTAATTTTTCAAGGGCAATTTGTGACACGTACTTTGTTTTAATTGCTCACTGGTGTTTTTTAGTCAGCATCTTTTTTTTCTGGGTTGAAATAAGTAAGGAACAGAAATGGGAATTAGAATTCATGTCATTTAAAGAATGTATTTGGCTTGCTAGCAGGCTTTGTGGATTGGCAATTATAAGCTTAAACTGTACCAACTGTCATAAGGCTGATGGCATCCACGTTTTCATTTTGTTTTCCTGGTGCTGGTTCATTTCCTACTGTGGCCCCACAAATCATATTCACACAGGGAGGGGGAGAAAACGGCTTGTTTTTCAAGCTGACTACCGTCAGTATCTGTCTTGTTTGTGCTCCTCAGCTTGAGTGCAGCACACTTGGAATTTGGCAGGATTTCACTGAGTCCTCCCAAAGATGGTTTCAGCAACATTTTTATTGCCCTTAAGTAGAAAGAAAACAAAAGCTGTGTCCGCACATGTATATCTTTGCTTTGTATTTGGTTAGAAATGGGATCCACAAAGAGAAAGGGGGGTGGGTGCACACAGGCGGTAGTGACGTGAAGCACTGTCCATATCAGAGATACATGATTCTGTAAATGTAGCTGTAACAAGCTTATCATCTTCCTGCTTTAGGGCCTTGCATCTGATTGTGCCACGTTGTATCAGGTCTGTTCCAGATGACGCCAGCTGGTGTTGACAGTCAGCAGTGTAAATCATGGGGTGTGGGGTAGAATGCTTCACATTATGTGCTTTCTGGTGTACTGCTTTGGTTTTGTTTGTTTCATTATTCAGCATCTTCAGCCCAGTTGATCAAATCAACATCTTTTGATAGACCTTTTTAGTGCGACACTCTTTCTGTCTGAATTATCTGATTATCTGTCTGATTCGTTACTTGTTTTTCATAATGAACTTGACAAAATAAAAGAAAGAGATAGTTTTATTTTTTGTAGGAAATGTCCGACCATGTGGACATAACAGAACTAGAATCAAATCGCATTTTCTGTAAAAAATTATGACTTTTATTTAGTGATATTAAAGCCTTACACTGATGTCTACTTTAAGATTGTCAAATTCTAAATGTGGACCATTTATCCTGCATTTTATGTGATTTTTCAATTCTTGTATAGATTACATTTTTCTTTCTGAACCACACATCAAATGATGAATCTAAGATCGTGGAAGGATCTGAAGATTCAAGGAAATGTGTTGAGATACTGATATTCCCTTGCAGACAGTTAGACAAGGCGAATGGTCTAGTGGAAGTTCCTCACACAGCAACAGGAGACAAAGAAAACAAAGGGACTGTTCCGAAGGAATTGTCGTGATGGAATGCACTGCGATCAGGGTACCAAGGTTAGAGCCTTTGTGTCCATGTGGCATCTGTTCTTAGACCACTGGTGACATCAGAGTGTAGACCGCTGTCCCATGCCTAATTTAGCTATGAACGCTGGCTGTCGTGGGATCCACTGTCCCCGTTTGTCAAGCTGCAACCAGCGATGCCAGCAGTGACATCATTGTTCAGATTCACAGGAAAGCTTTTAAACCCAGGACACCAGAACCCAGACATGAAATCGACATAAATATCATCTTTATATGTTATGGGGAATTGTTCTAATTTTAGAGGGAAAATGTCCTCTAGGCTTAGATAGACAATGGGAAATTCACATGTACCAATGATATATGAAAATGAAAGAGTTCTGATTCATCCAACCAGACCAGCTGGCTGCTTTGGCTGGGCCAGGAACAAGATTACTTGATATGAACCCTATGCACATGACATTCACACCAACACACTCACAAATATTTGCCACCTTTATTTGATTTTCTACTATTTATGCTTGCTAAAGGTTTGGATTGGAATGATATTCTATTTGATGCATAGAACGAGAGCAACGTCAATGTTTGCTCTTTCTTGGGGATTTTTTTTCTGTCATATCACTGACCCATGATGATTTATAATCAGACCATTCTGATCTTTCAAAGGAAATATGTATTTTTGTTATTTTCTGTTCTCGTTTTGCTTTTTAGGAAAAAATGTGCAGTCACAACCACTTTAAAGGCTTTTTGGGGATGGGCCCACCCAAAAGGGTATGTTTTGTAAGCTTGTGAAAAGGCTAAAAAAAAGTGTGAATAATCCATAATTCTAAGGTTCTATAGCAATATCCTTTTTTTTTTATTGAATGCTGCTCATCTCCAGCCCAGATCCAGTGTTCGGTTCCAGCCGTCCACCCCCACCAGTAGCCATGCATCGAACAGTCCATCGATCAGTCCACCTAAACTTTTCATTCCTCATTAAAATACATTAATAAAAAACAATTTATTTCATGCAATGTATTTAAAAAACTTGTTTCTACAAGTTTTTCTAAAAAATTAAAACCATTTTTAGAATAGATCTCTCCACACTGAAGGTTTGTGGCTGAACCTAATGTAAATATAAAGAATCAATATTTGACAACTCTTGTGGGACTTTCTAAGAGCATGTTTTTCCTCAGTGGTCTTTTTTAAATGGCAATAAATATTGCAGCTTGACAAGAATCAATTAGAAGAGTCCAACACTGGATCTAATAGCCTTCTGATGTTTTACATTAGCTGTGGTTTGCAAACACATGCATGATTTACTGCAACCTCTCATAGCAGTTTGTGTTCTTATATCAACACAGTAGCGCAAATGCAGACACTCCTCTTACCCTGTGGACAATAATAAGGCTTTTAGTTTTACATTTTATAGTGCAAAAGCATCTATAAACCACTATTTTTTTCACACATGTTTATTATTTTATCATACACTAGCCGAAATTAAGGCAGTGTTGAAGTGACATTGGTTTCATATTTTTTATTTTTTCTAAAATAACAATTTGAAAAGTCTGCAATGGTATTGCATGTTACTAAGCCTATTCTTAATATCGCCCACTTTTGCTGCATTTCAAACTGCAAGTTTTTTGGTATAACTCTATCACCTCTGCACTTACAGTGAAAAGACATACGTGTTGTTGATTATGTGCAAAATAGTACAAACCTTTTCTTATTTAATAACAAAATATTTGAAAAATGTGATTTTAAATTACAGCAAGGTAAAACTTTCATTAAAAAACTGGGTATGTAGCTCTGACAGGAGATGAATGCTAACTGTGATATAGCTCATTATTTTTAGTCTATCCAAGCATTGAATGTTTGGATACACTTTATGCTGTTAGCAGCACCTTTAACAGGCTTTAAATACAAAGAATCACCTTGTATTAAATGACTTAAACTGATGCATCATTTACAATTATGCCATACATTGCGTTGGTCTCTTGAATGAAATACCAATGATATGTATAGCTGCCTGTGGCTGTTACTTAATTGGCTGCATCTTTCTTTAATCTACATGTAGACTACTTCTGCAGCAAACGTTTAAAAATATGCAAGTTTGGAGCCATTTTTAATTTGTATGTTTGTTTGCTCAGCAAAGAATCAATTTACAAGGTGTTAGTTTAGGTGCATCACTAGCAGGGCGTGACGGAAAAGACTTATTTTTCTCCATCCTGGTTTGAGTTATAAAGAGCAAGTGGCTCCCCTGCTATGCAGGTTGTAGCTGTAATAAATACTTGACCTGCTGTGAAGGAAGAAAAAAAAAAAAAGATCAGCAACACCTTAAGTGAGGCAGCCAATTATTTTGACCTTGGCTTTTTTAGAGCTAAAGTGACTAAACCAGCATCATGTTTGTGATGCTGTGTTGAAGAACTGTTTTTGCTTTCAGCCGAGGTCTGTAAGTGGGAAGTAGAAGCTCAGATCGCAGGCCAATTACAGTAAGCCTGACAACACTTTTTACATGCTTGGCAGAAACCAAAGCCACTATTATAAATTATACATTCAGGATTTTATTTCTGTATTAAGAAACAATGACTAACTCTGGTTTCAGAGTGCTTTAGTTTTGTACAAATCGCAAATTAATGAACTAGACAAGTTTGTATAACATGTTTTTTATGATAGTTCTATTAAATAAATAATCTTCAAAATCAAAAAAGTTCTTATACGTATTACCTTCTACATTTTACATGTTAGAAAAACTGAATATGGGTTTAAAAGATTTACTATATTAGAATAGTCTCACCGATTTGAATGCTATTATTCAAACCAGCCAAAAACTGTGTCCTCGGTTTCTTCTTTATCATGTTATGATTTACCCTGGGTCTCACATTAGCCTGTTTTATTGGGTGTTCTGCTTGTGGCACACTCAGACTATTAGGCTTTTAAAAATGGAACAAGGTGACCCTGTTTGCTTTTTTTATGACTTTACAGTTTTAATTATACTGGTTAATAGGCACTTACTGGCAGGACATCGATAAATTCGAGATCGACAATATCACACACCTTTAACCATAAAAGACATCAGCAAGTGTCTTCACAAAGAATAATTGGGTATAATAAACACAAAGTTCGGGTACAGTACAGACATGTTTGGAATACTGATGTTCAGTTAGAAGCGTTTTGGCAGCATCTGAATCTGTGTTTTTTTCCCAATTAAAAAGACAAATTATATGATAAGATCATTAAAACTAAGGAAAAAGTCAGTTTATAATAAAATGTGTTTTAGTACTTGGGAAGTTATTGTCAGTGCAGCTTGGAAAATAAATGCTTTAAATGTTTATTGTATTCATTTACATATTTAATTTAAAAGTACACTTAGAAAACAAAAAATTTGATATTTAACAGGCCTTTTCAGTAAACCTCAAACTGCATTGATAATGCTGTCAGTTTGGCACAAAATGGGCCACATGCTATAGGCGAGGAGGTGACCTGACCTTCAGCTCCCTTCACCCTGTCTATAGAATATTTCTTTTTTTTATCTTTATGTTTTTATTCTTTTGCAAAACGCAGCTGTATGCTGATCTATGTGTAGACATATATATATATATGTATATATATATATATATATATATATATATATATATATATATGTATATATATACTGAACAATAAATCCCATCTAAGTGATAAATCGTTACTAATACTGTGATTATATGTTTTCTTTCTATATTTTTCATATTTAATAAAAATAGCATGGGATTTTACATTGGTTCTTCTACTTCATAGCTTCTCAGATTTTAATTGCAGAACAGCTACTTTATTACTTCATGTAAACAACTAAGACGCTGGCTCTAAACTGTAATAAAGCTCTTACTTTTATACAGTGGGGGTTAAAAGACCAGTCTGCTTGGATTTGATATCTTGCGCATTCATCAGAGCTGTAACGCTTAAAAGAATCTGCCTTCTGCTTTAAAAAGCACCTGACTCAATTACTTATTGCCTCCACATGGGTATATATTTTATGTGTATTCAGATATGAACGTCTGCAGGCAAACCAGCCCCGGAGGCTGTAAACAGTGTTATCATCATGAAATGTTTGGCTGTGTTATTTGGTCTCTTGCTGGGCCTGCTCATGTGTTTTCAACCCTCTAATTCTCTCATCTCCCTCCACCATCCCACACACTGGGCTGTGTTAAGTGTGGAGCACTGTGCTGAACTTGTGCACAGCAAAAACAAATCACAGAGATGCTGAGAATCCATCGTCCATGCACTTGGGTAGCTCTGTGTGTACCTTGTGTTTTGGACATTGCATATTCATGAGTAATTCATACCATTCGTTGTGAGGACGAATGTGGATAACTGTAATAGGATTTGAAGTCTATCTTTAGTAGCTTGTCACTCCTTCCCTAACAGGAGAGTTAATAAATAATCTGACACACACCTGGCTTATTTTAGCTGTTTCCTTCCACCTGTACGGAAACGGTCTCTGTGTTTGCGGAAATGATGCTGGGGCTTATCGTCTTACACAGAGAGCTTTGTTAATCCTGTACCTGCTCTAACGCTGCCGCGCTGATTACCTGATTTCACTCCACAATAAGCCACATGGTCACAATGACTCACGTTACACTAATGTGTTGGCAAGACATGGACACACAAAGCAGAACGAGCCATTACAAAGAGAGGAGTTTCAAAGCAGATAGAATTGCTCCTGTCACATGCAGTCGAACAGAGTTTTATTAATGATGCCAAAGCCTGGACGCCTGTTGTCCTAAAACATCCAGAGCACGCTGGCATGTTTACAGGTGCTGGTCATAAAATTAGAATATCATGAAAAAGTAGATTGATTTCAGTAATTCCATTTAAAAAGTGAAACTTGTATATTATATTCATACATTACATACAAACTCATATATTTCAGATGTTTATTTTGTTTAATTTTGATGATTACAAATGACAACAAATGAAAATCTCAAATTCATCATATCAGAAAATTAGAATATTGTGAAAAGGTTCAAAATTGATGGCCCCTGGTGCCACACTCTAATCAGCTAATTAACTCAAACCACCTGCAAAAGCCTTTAAATGGTCTTTCAGTCTAGTTCTATAGGCTACACAATCATGGGGAAGACTGCTGACTTGACAGTTGTCCAAAAGACGACCATCGACACCTTGCACAAGGAGGGCAAGACACAAAAGGTCATCGCTAAAGAGGCTGGCTGTTCACAGAGCTCAGTGTCCAAGCACATTAATAGAGAGGCGAAGGGAAGGAAAAGATGTGGTCGAAAAAAGTGTACAAGTAAGAGAGATAACCGCACCCTGGAGAGGATTGTGAAACAAAACCCATTCAAAAATGTGGGGGAGATTCACAAAGAGTGGACTGCAGCTGGAGTGAGTGCTTCAAGAACCACCACACACAGACGTATGAAAGACATGGGTTTCTGCTGTCGCATTCCTTGTGTCAAGCCACTCTTGAACCACAGACAGCGTCAGAAGCGTCTTGCCTGGGCTAAAGAGAAACAGGACTGGACTGCTGGTGAGTGGTCCAAAGTCATGTTCTCTGATGAAAGTAAATTTTGCATTTCCTTTGGAAATCAAGGTCCCAGAGTCTGGAGGAAAAGAAGAGAGGCACTTCATCCACGTTGCTTGAAGTCCAGTGTAAAGTTTCCACAGTCAGTGATGGTTTGGGGTGCCATGTCATCTGCTGGTGTTGGTCCATTGTGTTTTCTGAGGTCCAGGGTCAACGCAGCCACATACCAGGAAGTTTTAGAGCACTTCATGCTTCCTGCAGCTGACCAACTTTTTGGAGATGCAGATTTCATTTTCCAACAGGACTTGGCACCTGCACACAGTGCCAAAGCTACCAGTACCTGGTTGAAGGACCATGGTATCCCTGTTCTTAATTGGCCAGCAAACTCTCCTGACCTTAACCCCATAGAAAATCTATGGGGTATTGTGAAGAAGAAGATGCAATACACCAGACCCAACAATTCAGAAGAGCTAAAAGCCACTATTAGAGCAACCTGGGCTATCATAACACCTGAGCAGTGCCACAGACTGATCGACTCCATGCCACGCCGCATTGCTGCAGTAATACAGGCCAAAGGAGGCCCAACTAAATACTGAGTGCTGTACATGCTCATACTTTTCATGTTCATACTTTTCAGTTGGCCAACATTTCTATAAATCCTTTGTTTTTATTGGTCTTCAGTAATATTCTAATTTTCTGATATGATGAATTTGAGATTTTCATTTGTTGTCATTTGTAATCATCAAAATTAAACAAAATAAACATCTGAAATATATGAGTTTGTATGTAATGTATGAATATCATATACAAGTTTCACTTTTTAAATGGAATTACTGAAATCAATCTACTTTTTCATGATATTCTAATTTTATGACCAGCACCTGTATATTTAGTATCAGTAGACAGATGAGCACCGGCTGGCTGTTAAAACTTCTGCTGGGAAATTGGACTTTTACTACAAGGACTTTGCCACTCATGCAGCTGTTGTCACTTCCCCATTGATCCCCCTTTAGGGTCTCATACCTTTATAGATGTCTTGGTGGTAGTTTTGGTGTGAGGGCAATGAGGTCTTGAAACAATCTTTTTTTATTATAATTTAATCAAGAGTTTAAATCAAACTATGGGTATGTTTGTTTTTTTTAAGCACAAAGATCTTCTATCTTTCATGGGATTAACCATCTGTCCTCTGTTAAGCTTGACCGTCTAAAACTGACAGACACAGCCTCCGCTCAAGGCAGCATTAAACCATATAGAACTATCTGTTTAAAGAGGTTATTTTGATATTTTTCTGTAATATGCAAATGAATTAAAGTTGGGGAAAGATCTGACAGTTTGCTTCAGACTGCAGAGCTGTTTGGCTGATTAACTATATTTAAATTAAGTTAAGTAATAGTTCTTTAGAAATGTTTTCTCGTTAGGCAGGTTGCTATTGAAATTGACTTGTTTTATTAGAAAATTTTAAAACAAACATGCAGAATGCAATATATGATGTTATTATTTTATTTTATTTAAAAATGTATTTTAATTGAAACATTGATCCTGTTATATTTTATCGCCATTCAATTTTTCTTTTTGAAATGTGTTTATGTATCTTAGCCTTCAGTTTTTATCATATGTAACTGGGATTCCTGTACAGCACTTTGGTCAACCCTGGTTGTTTTAAATGTGCTTTATAAATAACATTTGAGTTGAGTTGAGTTATTACCTTAACAAGACAGAAACAGCAGCAGTTGGTTGCATATCCTTGTCAATCATAAGATTTAAGGGTAAGGTGGGATCATGGAACAGGTGTGAGGTAATGACAAGATTCACTGCAAAAATCCAACAGCTTCCAAGTAGGCAGGGCAAACCAAATATCTGCTGGTTTTGGAAATAAGCTGTTGAGGAGAACCTGACATAATGTGAAGTTGTGGAAGGCATACAACTTTAGGATTACAACAAGCATTTGTGGCACAGAGCAAAAAGATTTGTTGCCGATGCCCTTTCTGTTTCTGACAAACAGCCAATCCTTATTCATTGCAAGCAGATGTTACAGTTTAAATAGAGACATTTTATAGTGTTTAAAATGCTAAACAAAGCAAAGAATTACAGTAAATCCCGACATGATTCCCACTCTTGACAGATTTGGGATTAAAGGAAGGTTTTAGTATGCTCAGCATGTTTTTTTTTTTTTTTTTCGAACTTTCAAATAAAAACAGATAGGTATAAATGTATTTTTAGAGATATTTTTTTAAGACGAAAGGTAAATTAAACTAAATTGTCTGTACTAACCATGCTGCAGGTCATGGTTGATATTTTCATATAGAACATAGAATAAAATAGAGAATGTGGTGAAATTTAATATTAAATTCCACCACATTAATATTAATATTTAAGCATGATTGATACTTTCTAAATATCAGGAGGACAAAATTAACCAAATAAATC